>NW_003547591.1:10596-13642 GCF_000090795.2 Amphimedon queenslandica | reverse complement strand
GTCACTCCAGTGACTCCAAACAGTTGCAGACCTATGAAAAGAATGCTACAAGTTGCAATTTTTCACATTTTGAGGTTATAACTGCCGGCTTGCTCTTCTTACAAAACGGCAGAAAGTGTATCGAGCTCCATTGAAAACAGTGCAGCAATACCTCCACAATGGCGGCCTGAAAAAATTTCCATTTACGGTATCCCAATGAATATTATTATAAATCAGAAACGTCATTCACAGGAAAGATATGAATACTAAAATATCATAAACCCAACCACATAAAGGATGTCATCATCATGAGATATGATCATATTACAAATAATCTGACTCACCCAATGAGAAATGTGATGGTTTTGAAGCCATTTGAAATTAGTTTAAGTAGATCTAATGCATACAATTTAAAGGAGAGGAGAGATGAGATGGTGGTGACGAGCCTGCGATGCGGATATATATGCGGTTGATTTAACCACTCCCAAAGTCACACCTTAAAAATGGAGCCTGGAGGACTGTACAAATGCTGTGATTCACTTGAATCTTCTTCTGAGAGAAAAGGCTCATGAAATCATTCCTCTTGTCCTCCTGCTATTCTGAGGTGGACGTATCCTTGTGTACGGAGGCACAGACGTAAGCCATCGATCGTGACTTATTCCACGTGATAACACGAATTTAGAGTATACGAAAGTAAACCTAGGTATACGGAGCTAGATCTAATAATGGAGGGAAAAACAGAGCAATCAAAGGCAGTCTTCAGAAGATTCAAACGTTAGGAAGAGTTCTTCTTCATCATCAGTGGATCAAGATGAAAGAAAGTTACTTGCTGGCTTGTACTGGCTAGTTAGAATGTTGTTCATTAGATCATTTTCAGTTATTTACTGTAAGTATCATAGCCTTGTCATCTGGTGGTTGTGAGGTTGAGGGTCGTTGACTCGTTGGACAAGTTTCATTTACATGTAATTAAGTTAAGACTATTAGATGTACTGTAGTGTAGTTGACTAGTTCAGTGTCCAATTATCATTGAACTTTTACTACAATTGATCATATCAAGAGTAGATAATAATTAGAGGCCGGAGAGTGTCCTACTGTGCATATACCCCCTGCTTCATCACGTCGTAGAATTGAAGAGTCACATTCAGGATATTTCCGTATTATATTTGAGTAGTTATAGTTATTGCTAGTTATTTTTGAATAACTACTGAAATAAAATACGGAAATATCCTGAATGTGACTCTTCAATTCTATGATATGATGAAGCAGGGGTATATGCACAGTAGGACACTTTCCTCTAATTATTATCTACTCTTGATCATATCAATGTCCTTGTTTACAGCTTCTCAATAAGTAATATACTAAAATTTAGTCTACTGTATGGTCTACCAATTACTGATTATTGATACCATCTCTTTTGAAGAGAGAATGAAAGTTAAAGTGTTGTTGTTACAATCTCTCTCTTGTATTTATTTAATTATTTCTAGTTGTAGCATTTCTTATTGCACTCTATTAGAACAAACAGCTCCTAGGAAAAAATTGGCTCCTACCAATTCACTTATACCTTCAAAATATTCAAGAGAGCACAGGCAGTGAGTCTTCTTGGAAACTGAACAGTTTTGTCCCAACATAATTTTGGTGGGTACCAAAAGAGTACATTGATATTAGTTTAGATTCAATGGGAACAGTAGGACTTGTGGTATCTGGTACAATAGTGTTTCTTAGTGCAGGGAATGTAATTATGTTCTTTATATTGTGGGGACTGTATCAGTCATTATCTAATGTGGGTCAGAGATGGTTAGTTACCGTAGGGCGCCTTTTTTTCAAGGGCTATAAATTTCGTGGATTTTGCAATTTTTTTAAAGATTCGCAAAAATTACTTTTGTGAAAATCAAATTAATACGGTACAAGATGGCAGATGGCATGAAAATTAAATCCGCGAAATAAAAATCCACAAAATTTATAACCCTAAAAAAAAGGCGCCCTACGGTATATGTACCATATCATTTATTGTTATTATTATTTATTAGGTATTCATTTGGTAAGTGATACTGCATATCATGCATAAAGAGAAAATGTTGTGAGCTAAAAACATTATTAATTTATATTTTAATTAAATTGGATTATTAATTAAACAATATTATTTGCATACTTGTACATGTGTAGGTGCAGTATATTCATTGTGTATTGTATAATTTGTGTACATTATTAGATATTCATGTACATGTACATGTAGGTTGGGAGTCTCAGTTACTTGAAATGGGTTTCCTTGCAATGTTCTTATCTCCAGTTTTGAGTTTGAGCCAGTTTTCACGTCACACGCCCACAAGCTGGACCAATGTCTGGGGAAATTGCTGGATGATATTCCGCATTATCATTGGAGCTGTAAGTGAGAGAAAGGATGTGATTGAATATTGGAAACTTCTTTAGTGTTTGATAAAGATGAGAGGTGATACCTGTTGGAGGGACTTGACTTGTATGAACTATCATTATGAGGTTTGTACATTGTATAGTGTATGATGCCTTAATGTGGTGGAGTTTTAGTGTGACATTTTGTGATCTAAGATTGATTTATAATTAGCATAAGTTGCCATTTAGATCGCATTGTTAGTGCTATGTGGGTATCCATGCTTTTTCTAAAAAAAATTGCTCCAAAATAATCCTTAATTTTTATTACATTTTCTGATACATATTGATGCCCTGATGCTATGTAGAAAGTTTGAGGTGATTTTGACTAAACATTTTTGAGTTATGACCATTTTTTTAATTGACAAATTCTGAATATTACCCTGTACTATAGCCCATGTATAAGCTATACATGGCCTATAGTACTGTACTATAGCCCATGTATAGGCTATACATGGGCTATAGTACTGTGTAATTTTTGAAAATAGAAGGTGCTCCTGCTTATGACAAATGTCAGCATCATGATACAATACGAAAGCCTAGTCAAGTAGGAGACATTGACAACTATTCCAAATTAAATATGGGACAACAGGTCTTATCTTTTGATGGACGCTCTATTGCTTTTCTATATTCTGTAGTTACGATGGAAGGCAGTGATGTCCTC
>NW_003547591.1:0-10413 GCF_000090795.2 Amphimedon queenslandica | reverse complement strand
GTGTGAAAGAATTAGTTTAGTTTTAATTTTGATATCAAATGATAAAGAGTTTCCTTTTTATTGTAATGTTTCACTGCAAGAGGTGTGCCTACTCTTGAAAAACATTTTGTAATATGCATCCATACACATGTATTACTTGTTTTTGCTTAACAAAAAAGGACTCTGCATGTAGAATTGTTTTTAAGTTATACCGAGGTTAGCTCAATCATAGTTATGCTTGATATTGTGTGATAATTTTTGTATCTCTCCTCAATTTTCAGTTTTAGAGCAGTATAAATTCAAGCACTATGATTGCACTTTGAGCGAATATTGCCTAATGTAATTTGATACATGGGTAATTCATTATTTGAACAGCATTATTATCTATAGTAAATACCTTCTTAGTTTTTATTTGCCTTGCCCATATACCTTAGATACATGTAGGTAAGTATGACCTGGTTGTCTGTCTTGTCAATCCTTGCATTGGCAGGTACTAATTTTGTTAAGCAACACAGTAAATTTGTTAAGATTTTTCTAAGTTTTTAAAATTAAAATTTTATAGATACAGCATACAATGTTAAAAGTATCAGTGCAGTAAACATGCTTATTTATCTAGCTGATTCACATTCAATGTTTTTTTATTATCAGCTTATTTTAAGTATGTTTGTGAAAACATGTTTTTGAATCATTGAAAAGTGCAATTGTATTCTCAAAGGGCTACTAAAGTATACTATATATATAGCTCACACAAAACTTGTCAATAATCATTTGTATAATGTCCTTATCACAAATTGCTACATTATCTGTACTGTACAGGGGATTTTTGTGACATTTATCAATAATTATTCCATGCCTTGTGTGTGCAATTTGCTTAATTCACATGCTGACTGTTTTTGATTATTACTCTTATAGTCGTCACTGTGCAGGGAAAGTTATGGTATAGTGTCCATAGCACCTTATAAATTAGTATTACAATCTTGTGACTTAGGTAGGCTGACAAAACTACGAAAACTATAGCATAAGGACTGCTTTCTCATGATATACTGGTATATTTGTTTAATAAGAATTACTCATGTAAAACCAATGTAGCATTGATGAATAAAGTCTTTTCCTGCATATAATTAACCTCCATTATTTTCATCCTAGTCCCTTATTACCTTGTGTCTTCCCGTCCCCTGCTCGATCCAGTCCCACTTTAAACCACTAGCTGTTTAATTCCCTGTCCTCTCCTAGTCTTCATTCATGTCCCATTTTACTCACATCCAAATAGAACCACAGCATCATAGCAACAAAAAGTAATGTATAGTTGCTGTACTAAGCAATGTCAATGTGCATGTCACAATAATTGGTTAGATTGTTTGTAAATCATTATTCTACATGTGTGCAATATAAGAAAACTAGTATAAGCTTAATTGTCAGAGCAAAAATAATGTACCTAACTATTTTTGTCATATACCGTACGGTGAAAAATTTCTACATATAGTAGTAATAATAGTACGCATGTTTAGGTCTCATTTAAAAAATTTAATTTTGCAATTTGGCACACCCAATGCATTATTTGTACCTGTGCTGCTCATTTGCAGTGACTCTTAAATTCCATGGTATTAATTTTAATGGAAGAGAAATTCCTCACAAAATTTGTGAAATTTAGTGCCTCATACCCGTATGGTAGTCAATTGTCTGTCATTTCCCCCTCTTTTGTGGTCTAGGCAGGTCTGGTGAATATTACCATTCAGACTGAGTTGAGTACCTGGCACAGGAACTTAATTGTTTCTTCATGTAATACGCCCACTCAATAAAATGTTTTCTTAATAAGCACAATTAAAGTAAATAAGGGAGCAGATAATTGAGCTGGTTATAAGTAGGACAGGGACAAGGAAACCCAAGACTGGGATTAAGTTCCAGTAAAGACATACATTGTATATAAAGGAAAGATAGAAGCATACATGTATCTAAACAATGTATTTTATTGTACATACGCTGTATGACATTCACATATGTACATGCGTTATATTTATTTTTACATTTTATCACTGTTTCTGGTTTTTGTTATTTCATGGCACATAACATATTGTACATGTACATGTACTTGTATTGTTCTTTAGGTTCAGGACATCAATTAATCCATACAAAGACCATATTTGTACATTTTTGTTCCTAATCCTCTCAGTTATTATCTTCATCAAAGTCCTGAGATTATACACAATATTGAAACAATGGGTAATCACATTGTGGAGCTTTTCTTTCCTTTTCTAATCATGTTACCTCAGCCATTTTGTGCCATCAATGGAATTGTACAGATATTATTCCAAGTAAGAAAGAATACAATTATAGATGTACATGTATCCTGTGCCTTACATGTTACATGTACATGTATATGTACATGTACCTTAAAGTCTTTCAATACTTTTATTTTATGTGCTAAAATGACCATCATTAAATTGATCATAGCACATTAATGATGTATGCAATAATCAACTGACTATTAAATGATATTAAACCAATAATGTAAGTAATAAAATAATTCATTATTCTTTTTAGTTAATTCTTATTGCCAGTGGTAACCTCTCATTCCTGAATTGGCTCACTATGCTTCCTGCCATATTCTGTTTTGATGATATTAGAGTCACTTGACTTGGTTGGTTCCTAAGTCAAGCATTGAGAAAGCTATTGCTTTACAGAGAGAGGCAAAGGATGGGATTTAAAGACCTAAAGGTATTTATACAATATTATTCATATATGTATACAGTACTTCACATTAATTAGTAATAGTCATTTGTGTCCTGGATTGAGTTAAACTTTATGTAGTTATAGCATTTCCATTTTTGTATGTCAACATTTACAATAATTTTTACTTGCTACATGTGTACATACACATGTACATAAACTTGTACATGTACATGTACATCTCTATGCATATCATTGAAATGACATACAATGTGCTGTGTACATTACTATTATCAATATTGTCCTCCAAAAGGTTATTACATTAGGAAGGTTGTATCTATTGGCTTGGGATTGCTCTTGGCTTATCTCAGTATTTCTGTTGTACAGAATCTTCTCTCCAGTAGACAACAGATGAATACTGGCTTTGAACCATTGAGGATTATCAACACATACGGAGCTTTTGGCAGGTAAACCAACAGGATGACCAAATAGCAAAAAATTTTTTGGAATGAAATTTTTTTCAATTTTACGTTAATAAAATGTGTGAAAATAATTAAATAAACTTTACAATGGCCAATAAGTAGAAAATCGCGAATCTGTTCAATCTTGCTTTTATCTCCTCTCCTTTCTCTCCCTCCTCCCTTCTCCTCTCCTCTCAGATTCCAGCTGAACAAGGTCACACTTATGCATCAGAAGTTAATGCCATATTTGCAGAGACTAGTGCCCTCACTGCTAGGAATGTTGAGGAAATGTTCATTGAAATAAGTGAGTAGCTACTAATGATGTATTGTAGTATGTATTGTAACATAATCTCTTTCTCTCTCTCTTGTCTCATAGCTCGTAAATTACCACCAGACTGTTTAACTAGTTTACCAGCTTAAGACAGACTGATACACCACGTGCTAAGGGAGGATGCTGTGGAGGGGACAAAGGACCATCATAATACTGTATAGCGGAAAATTTTCGTGGATCCGTCCAAAAATCAATTTTGTGGCTTTAATTTTCGTGGTTTTCTACAATTCGGCCATCTTAAACCGTATAAAAATCGATTTTCACGGATTTTATTTTCGTGGGTTTTGAAAAAAAAACGTGAAATTCACGAAAATTTTGGGCCATGAAAATTTTCCGCTATGCGGTAGTTCAGTTATAATAAGATAATAAATTAATGACTATTTGTTATTATTACTATTATTATTATTATATTAATAACAACTTGTAGTTGGACTCACCTTAAACTGTCTACGTAGCATAAGTACATCATTGTGTATCAGAAAGTTTAATAAAAATAAGGGTGATCTTGGAGTCATTAATTTTGGAAAAACCTTTTTTACAAATTCGCCCTTTTTAGAGATGGCCATGCATGTAATGAAAATGGGGGGATAACTTTGGGGTCATTTAAAAAACCATGAGCTACTGCATAGCGGGTTTTTGAAGAAAACAAATTTTGCAAATTTATGGATATTTTAAGATTTTCAAACTGAATTAAATTCCTTGAAAATCAATGTGATTACGGTACAAGATGGAGGAAGAGTGGCAATTTGTGAAGATTAATTTCACGAACCTCCAAATACAGGTCATTTGTAAAAATTGTTATCCTCAAAGAATCCACTGCATATAAGCCTTCCCATATAGAAAAAACAAGGTTGCAGCAATCTTGTAACAAGGTTGTTGTCTCTAGGTGGTCACTACCTGCTCACAAGGCCCACCACCTTGTAAAAACCCTGGAATTAACATCTTTCCACCTTGTAGCAACCTTGTAGCCTGCTGGTCAGTGGTCCCCTTATATTTGGTAGCAATAGCTTCATATCATCATGGGGCACACACTTAATGAAATCTCAGTTTCCTGTCAACCTTCGGACAACCTTGTCACAAGGTTGTTATGTTTGTAACACGTTAGTCACAACTTCAGCACTTTTATACAAGGTTGTTACCAGGTTGCCTCGTGAGGTTGTGAACCAGTTGTAACAAGCTTGAAATTTCTATATGGGTGGGTATTTTTCAAAAATTTTTTATTTTAAAAAAGTGTCATAACTTCAAAATTGAACTCAGAATCTGCTCAAACTTCTATTCAACATAAAGACATCAATGTATGTACTGAAAAGTTTAATAAAACTGAGTAATTTTGGTTGGAGCCTGTTTTTCAGAAAAAATGTCAAAAAGGCTATGAGAGAATTCTACATTTGTCATTCTTGAAGTTACTAAAAATCAGGCCAAAGACCCAGAATTTATAGTACAGGATCTATGCCCATATTTTATTAAACATCACCAGGAGAGAATTAATTGGATGTTTTATGCATTTTCAACTGCTGAAAAGTTTGGCTGAAGACCATGTACTACATGTAGATCTACTGTAGTTTAGGGTTTAGGGGCTATGAGAGATTTTTTGATTTTTTATAATTTTCATTGATGCATAATTCTTATTATAATGTATATGTACATGTATGCATGTAGAAACTTTAATCAAACTTCAGTTGTGGCCGAAGACCATGATCTATTACTGAACTGAGGTGAATCCTACTAATCCTTTTATTTTATAATTTTTTATGATTGTGTGTAACTATCTTTATTTTCAGGTATACTTGGTATATTATGAATTAGATTTTCGATACCAGAGCTCCTTTGATAGTGAACACAAACCATATAAACTTGATCTGAAAAGTTCTCGTGATGGCACAATTGAGTTCACATGCAAGCATTGATGCACACAATTGCTTTAGTAATACAATTTATACTTATACTGACTGATTATCCAATTTGTTTGTAGATTCATCACATTGAAGAAATCTAGAGATACATTGTGTACATGGGTACTGCTTGTTACAATGGTCTTGTGGTAGACTACCAGGGAAGGATTATGCTGATGATAAGCAAAGGTGGCAAATATGAAGAGAAGGTAATTGTTTAATTATAATTTATTATGAATGCCTTCACTAAGTTGACTCTAGTTTAACCATAATTATTTTGGCAAAGGATATTTAAAATGCTAAATTTTGACACAGCATGATACATAGGATTATAAAAGTATATTTTATGCTAATGATTTACTTTAATTATATTTATAATGCTCTCTTCAGTTATAAAGATGCTCCTACTGACCTGATTAAGGATTGCTGCAAAGAAAATGTATACCAAAGTCTCTTAAAAATTACTGGAATGCATACAAAAAACTCATGTGAAGAGACCCCTAATTACAAGTTAAGCAAATTCTTTCTGAAGGAGCTGAAAAAATAACGACATGAGTGATGATGGAACTGATAAGAGGAACATTGAAGGGCGGAAAAGAAAGTGTAATCCTGCACCAGAGACTTAATCTAAATTCTTCCTAGGGCTAAGGGTAGAAAAAATGACACAAAAGGAGATGACCAACCCAATTATACCTATAGGTTTTTATCCTCATGAACTGGGCTGAGTGGCAATAATTTCATAGTTTTGATAATTTTTACTCAATTTTTTTTCATTTTATTGTAGCTATAATAACTGTTTATACTTTGAGAGATATTGTGTGCATTATATTTATTTCTATTAAGAGTAAAAAAATTAAACATTGGAAATGTTTTTATGAGCATGGTGTTTCTCAATAATTTGCCATTTTGTAAAGGAGTTTTAAAAATGGAAGTCGGATTCAGCTTGAACTTTTTACATAGTATTAGGATTATGTATCAGAAAATTTCATAAGAATTGATCAGGTGGATATTTGAGCCATTTTTTTTGGAAAAAACATGGTCATGGGTATTTTTCAAAAATTGGCTATAATATTTATTGTCATAACTTGAAACATTGAAGTTGGTATTAACTTAGAACTTTTTACAGAGAATGTGCACAGGGACATGTAGATCTATATATTAAAAATGAAATATAAATTGAGGCTGATTTTGAACCATTTTTTGAAAAAAACTGAGCTATATACATGTAGCCTTGAAATTGGCCGTTTAATGGTCATAACTTCAAAAATTGAAGGTGGAATACAGAGCATAATCACATTCATATGTATGTGTATTATATCAGAAAATAAAAATTGGGGGTGATTTGGTCCATTTTTGGAAAAAAATCATGGGCTATTTCTTTGAGAATTTTTAAAAAATTTGCTGTTATAAAAATAGAATTGCTGGAAGTCTGATTCAGCTCAAACTTTTTACAGAGCATAACATCAAAAGTATTAGAAAATGTAATAAAAAATGAATAAAGCACGTACTTCTTGGGTGAGTACCATAAACAACTTGCCACCTCTTTTATAACAACTTCCTGTCACAAGTACACATATCAGGTGTTTACATGCACCTACTACTATTATGCTTAATATCTCTCTTTCAAACAATTCCACCTTTTCATTCAATACAATTACAACTCCATTATTGTGAACTAAATACTCCTGAATCGCCCCATCTCTACTTCCTTTAATTTTCAAAACACAGCGAAATCAAAATCCCTTTTTTCAAATTTCCCCTCTATTTTGCATTAACTAATCATATTTATCATTAAAAATATATTAAGTACTACATCTACATGACATGGCATGTATAATAATATCTATGAAAATAACTTGGCCACTACAGGGGAAAGTGACAACTCTTTCACCGGACCTAAAATTATAATAAAAAATGCATGTAAGTCTTTGTAAAAATTAAATACTAGACTATGTAAAACATTTAAGGGACAAGACCATGATAGCTCCAGCACAGCAATGGCCATGAATCATGATAATTGTTAAAGCCAAATTTTTTGCTTACTTACACAGTTAGTCTGCACAGCGTTTAAATCAACAAAGGCAAAACTCATTGTTACCATAACTGGTAGTAATAGAGTAGAGGAAATTTTGAAAAATTTGGTGTTTTCACACATATTCATTATTCAACCTATTTTTCTGTGGACTCTTGGAATGGGAATATTTAAAATTGAATTTATTGCATAGTACATGTATATACTACATTACATGTACACAAGGTGACCAGAGCCTGAAATAAGCGTCAGATTGCCTAAAAACTTCTGTGTTGCTCTACCATTTAGTCTGAATACAATTTTAGAATATAAACTTTATTAAAAGCAAATTAACACGATAACATGTCCTACTGCAGGGTCTCCCACAAAGTTTACATGCTCCAGTACTACAAAAGAGTAGAAACAACAGGGATAAATGGTACAGTCTATTATGTAACATTTGCTGATAAAAGTTCATTTGGAAGTTGGTACTTGGAACAACTTTGAAAATTTATAAAGAATCCAAATTTGATAAAATTCAACTCAAAGTTGATACACAGTACATGTACATACATATGTATCAAAAATTATAAAAATGGAAAATCAGATTAAATAATATTCAGAAACAATGTCTGAACATTGCTTGAATATAGTTTCAGACTCTGGGTGACATACATGCATGTACGTACATACAATCAATTTTCTAGTCAGAGTTGCATTTGCTTAGGCTCATCCCAATCATTGTGGAGCACTGCCGGTGCAGCTTTTAGATTAAAATTTTAGAACTTACATATACATGAACTTCTGAAATTGAATTCCTCACTGTGGCCAGTTGGGCTTAAAATGAATGACAACTCAATAGAACAATCATGAGGAAGAACAGAACTACATGTAGTAGAAGCAGCGGGTGTGGTTTTATTTAAATCTTCATATTTCACTTGAGACAGGGGGGAGAAGCATATCCTAACAATGATTCATGATAACCAGTAACTACTTGTACATGGACTTACTGTGTGTCCTGACACTGAGCTTCAAATTCTTGACCTGCGTGTACTGTAAGAGAGGAAATTACAACTGACAAAATAAGTGCTATCTACATGTATTTAGCAGGTGGAAGCTTTAGTGCATCAAATACTGTAAAGTGGAAAAACTTTTAACCCGAAATTTAATTGTATATTTCATTTTTAATTCACAAAAATAAAAAATCCATTCAACATGGCCAAAAGTGTGAAATCAAACCTACAAAATACATTTGTATGTGTACATTTTTGGGTCAAAATTTTTCGCTATAAAGTACATTTCTGATGGGGATTATGAATAGCAATGGCAAGTAAAAGCTCACAAATTGTGTTTGACCATGAAATTTGTCAAAATTAAAAAAATTGAGAAAACCAATGTGCACAATATATGGGAATAATATACATGAATGCATTTCATGTGACTGCTTTTAAATTGTAAACTCGCAATTCACAATAAAAAGAATCTTGCGATCAAAACATCCTACAGTAAATGTATGTGTACATGTGTATGGGGTGAGGTGATATGTTTTGCCTTACCTAATTCTCTTTTGCCTGCATTCTGAGGGGACAATAGAAAATTCCGAGAAAAAAACTAAAAATAACAACAAATCAACAATAATATTTTCTTCCTCATAATAGCAAATAACATTCAAGTCTCATGAATAGTGATTGAAGTAACATTAAATAAATTATGTATAACATACATGTAGTTGAATTTCAGTTCCAAAGGTAGAACAGAGTTCAGGGCAAAATTAATAGAAGTACATGCATGTAATTAAATACTGTATTAGAAGATTTGTTAGCGGGAGTTTTGTTTGGCGGTTTTGTGATGGCTAGCTTATTGGTAGATTTAATATTGATGATTTCTTAACAATTACCGATAATTATATCATACCCTTAGGAGGGGTTGAATTTAATTATGCGGTTGTGGCTACACTTGCTAATTAATGCATTGAGACTTTGAATGTTGTGAGTTGTATACGTGGACACCATATTATTAGAGAAAAATGGTGCCTTTTCTGGAAGATTGTGTTCTTTAACTACCTAGTTTAGAGACTGGCTTAAGGAAACATAGTAAAGCCATGTTATAGCTAGCATTTAACTAAAATTAATGAGGGCATGGTCACACACATAAAAATGGAATTATTGCTTGCATATTTTAATTTGGCGCTTTTATATAAATCTGTCAATCTGCCAATATAAAATCCCCGTCAACATTTCATCTTATAAATATATGGTACTTTCATATCAAAAGAAGTTTGCATTCATATTACTTGTACATGTAAGTTTCTTTTTGTGCATACATGAGATGTGCATGAATCTAACGTACTGTATTGCACAAAACATTCAAAGGCTGTGAATTTCACAATTCTTTGAAGATGTGCAAAAATCAGTTCTGTCAAATCAATTGATTATAAAAATGGGAGAAAGTATACTGTAAAGCTAAAAAATTAGTGAAATGCATGCTTGTATTTTCATAATTACTGTTAGCACTATAATAAATTTTAACTCAAAAAATGAAATGTTAACAAAGGGCATGGTTAAGATATGAGGGCCCTCACCACTCATACATGTAATAAAAGACATGTACCAGTGACCTCGTGTCTTAAATATAATGAGCTATGTCTATATACATGTACATGTAGCTTGTTCCTGGAGTCTCTCCATCACTACTTCAAGCATATAGTTGCAGAACCTGTCAGAAATGATTCTATGATAATTTTACCAACAGCAAATGGACCTATAAAGGTAGTCTCTTTGTTGACAATTGTGGCAGCAAATACTACTGTGGCTGAAGCTATGGCAGGTGATACTGAAAGTAATAGAATATGGTGTTAGTATATATGCACTGTTAAAAGATTATTAGTGATTATTACATTCTTTTGGTTGTGGTTGATATTATGTCATCTTTGTGCTGTACTATAAATAGTGTGTATTGATTTTGCACTTCTGAGTTGTTATGTGTTAGTGTTGTTCTCTCTCTCTCTAAGGTTTTCTCCTTTAATATAATCAGTTCATTTATAGCCTAACAGCTATTGCCTATACTCTCAGC
>NW_003547590.1:14533-16196 GCF_000090795.2 Amphimedon queenslandica | reverse complement strand
ATTTGGGATCTTGTTCTCATATATGTGACATTAGTGGTGGACTGGGGTCATTCCTGTATGCTATACTCATTCATTATGATTTTAAGATGAAAAGAACTAACTTTGATCTACCTGATGTCATTGATAATTCAAAGTGAGGAACTGATAGTGTTTTGTAATCTTAAACACACTCTACATGCTGTACAATATAGTGCAAAATTTTTGAGGGCTGCAAATTTCATGGATTTTGCAACTTTTGTGAATTAATTATTTCTGCAAAAATCAAATTATTTACGGTATAAGATGGCAGACACCACAAATTTGTGAAAATTAAATCTGCAAAATTTTAAAGCAAATTAGCAAAATTTACAGCCCTCAAAAATAATTTTGCACTATACAGTAGTAACAATTAATTCTAGCTTTGACAGTTACAATACACTGCATGATTGGTCTTAAAAATATTTTGTTTATTCTCTCTTCTTAATTATTAGGGATTAGTGAAAGGTATGAATGTTGAGGAACACATTTCACTTGTGTCTGCATGGTAATTTTACTGACAAGCTACCACAATTTGAGTAAGAACAATAAAACAATAATTATTAATAATAATCATCCTCTCTCTCTCCCTCTCTCAGTTGTGATTGTTATATTTTAAAGGATATTCTACAGAATTGGTCAGATGAAGATGCTCTGCTGATATTATGTAAAGTTGAATCAGTTGCTAAGAGAAATAAGAGTCGTCTTGTGATTATTGAGAAGATGATACACACTGACCACCATGCAGAAGAGAAGCTAAGAGAGAGAGACAGATTGAAGCCAAAGACTTTGTATGTAGTACAGGGTCTTTAGTGCAATTTTGGAGCATCTTTGAAAATTTGTAAAAAAATTGAAATTAAATTGGAATTAGCTCAAACTTTCTACTCAACATAAGTGCATGTATATGCATCAGAAAATTCAGCAAAAATGGAGAATTCTCTCCTTGTGCAGTTCAGCCTGTGACCCTGTACCATAGTACAGGGATAGGTCATATAATTTAGTCAAACTTGTACACTAAACACAATATTATGAGTTTCAGTGCACATGTTTGACCAAACTGTATGTACATGTACATGCTTGAATCTATTTTTCTTTTTCCTCCTTCTCCTCTCTCTCTCTATTTCTATTTCAGTTAAAGTCATTTCTTGATCTCACTATGATGTCGTTCAATCTGTCATTCTCATATCCGTACAGTTGATGAATTGTTCTTTTTTCTTCAATCAACAGGTTTCACAGACCCACAGCTTTACTTCACTCGTACTACCTACAACGTCATTGAAACCTATCCTAAAACTAATCAGTGATGGGTGGAGTAAATGGGTGTGGCTTCAAATCATAATACAATGAAATGATCATTAATGTACATGTGTTATCAATTCTGTATCTAATTTTTTGTGATTATTATTTTAAAATATAGTTCATTGCCTTCTTTATTTTTATTACATCTCCTGATGCATGGAAACTATTTCTAACTTTCATTGCATTGAAAGCATTCAGTAGGAGAGGATCAAGTCATGAAATTTAAACTATAAATACGTCTGTACTCATGTTATATAACATAATCCCTCAATAGTATAGTCATTAAGTTGTTGTGAACCTTTCTCCAATGACTCCTCCCCATGCATTAATGTTTAGAAATTGTTCTATC
>NW_003547590.1:8388-9864 GCF_000090795.2 Amphimedon queenslandica | reverse complement strand
AGGCTTCACTATCAATTAATTATTGCTCATAAAAATTCCTTCACACCTCTCCGTGTAAAAGGTCTATAGTTATGCATTGTGTGTACATGGGTTATTGTTATGATAGTGACAATGTGTTATTATTGCGCAAGACTAGCGGGCTCCATGCTATTTGAAACCCTCATTAGCGGCTAAAATATCAAAGAGAATTATGCATAGGTTAGTTAAAACAAAGTCATGCTTCACAGTTTACATAGTCATCCACATGAAAAAGTTAATTTCAAATAACTGCACAACTTGACCCTGGCTAGATCTACCCCTGGCTCTGTCTGATGATAGAAATTCTTTCACTTCAGCTTTTACTCTTCCAAGTTGGCCTGGATAATCGTCACAAACTTGAAGTACTTTCCTCCAGGTCACGTCATTATCAGAGTCTATCCATCTATTGAACACTAGTATGAGGTTTTTAGTGGTTGACTGAGGATTAGGTAACAAATCATCCACTTCAACATCAAGTGCAGTACCAATGAGCATGTACTGGGCAGCAGAACTTTTAAATAACCTAACGAGGTCACTCTTTTGAGGCTTCTTGTCTAACAGGAGGTCTGTAGTAAAATAATAGTAATTATAAAGTAATAATAATGACAAAAATCCTTACTTTTATCTAATGACTGATTATTAACTTGTTTTGTTTGTGTTCCATTGTTACTCTCAACAGGTCCTATACACAAGTGATAAATTATAAATAATAATTATTTCTATACACATACATGTATGTTATGATAAAAAATAACAACAATAACAACACCAATAATAACAATAGTTCCTTACTTTCATCTAATGGCTGATCATTAACTTGTTCTAATTGTCTTTCATTGTTACTCTCAACAGGTCCTAAATGATTTTTTAAAATAATAAAAACAACAACAACAACAATAATAATAATAATAATAATAATAATGATATTAATAATAATAACAATAATTCTTTACTTTCATCTGATGGCTGATCATTATCTTGTTTTATTTGTGTTCCATTGTTACTCTCTGCAGGTCCTATACACAAGTGATAAATAATAAATAATAATTATTAGTATACACATACCTGATTCAAACCAGTACCAATGATCACTACTGATAGTAGCTGACACTGGACAAACTGTACAATTCACAATATTACCATCTCCACTGGATCTAACAATACAGTAGCAGCTACTCCTCTTTGAAGGGCAAGCAAAAGCATTGACGTAATTATGCTTGAGGTGCATTGCATCACTGCTATTATCAATAGCTGTTGTGAGTAGCTTACGTACTAATGGACAGTGCTGGGTAGGACCAGTAAAGTACACTTCAATATGAGTGTAACAGTTGATGAGGTGAAGTGTGTCCTCCTTCCCTTTGAAGGTTATCTTGAGAGACATGGCATCTCGAAATTTGTAATACTCTGGCGTGGATGGAGAGATTTTAGTAACACATTCTTTCTGGTTGAGTAGGTGTA
>NW_003547590.1:0-7868 GCF_000090795.2 Amphimedon queenslandica | reverse complement strand
CATAATGCGTTCCCAATACAAGATGCATGGAGTGTGTCGGTTTCTTGGAGATGCAGGAAATATCAAGAGGCTTAAAACTAGCTCCAGTCGAAACTGCAGACTGGAAGAATGCTAACTGAGTTGACTTGGAGTGGCATGGGAAGTATTGTCCATCGATCCTGTACATCAGATCAAACCTCTCATTGAAAGGCTTAGATAGATCCAGTGTTATTATATTGAGAGAAGCTGCTCTAGTGAATAAAGGCAGTAACTCCTGGTATGCTGGCTGACCACCGGAATCAATAACGTACAGCCAATGATCGCTTTTACGAATCCCTTTCGGTTCAGTTGCTAAAATTTCCTGGACAACTGCTTCAGTATGATACTCTTTGTCTTCTTTGATAACTTTTGTCTGTAATGAAACTACTTGATCAGGCTTCTTCTGTGTAGTAGGAGATGGATCTGGTCGCATTTCTGTTGCTGGTTCAGTATTATCTAGCAAAGTGAAGACTACAGGCAGGGGAGGCTCTTTTGTTTTCTTTTCCTGTGAAGCTGATTCCAAATCTGCTGCTAATCGGTCGAGTAGTTTGTCTCGAGTCACTCGATTCCAAATCGTTTTATCGCAAACGGCAACTCTGGTAGCCCTAACAGCAGGGCAGGCTATGGGTGTACTGGTGTCATTAGTGGGTGGGTCTTCATTTAGTAGGAGGAGCTGTGAACAGGTTTTACCAGCTCCAGGAGCACCAAGCATATTAACACGAGTAACAGTTAGATCAACACCCCCTTCCTCCATCCACTTCCCTACAGCATCTATATAATATAATGAAATAGTATAATTAATAAACATACATGTAGCAGGAACTATGTTGTGTATACACAAAGAGGTCTATTACATTATTAGATTAGTGTGTGTTACATTAGTGAATGTATTACCGTATAGCTAGAAATTTCTGTGGCCCAAAATTTCTGCGAATTGCCAAAAAATGGCTTTTGCGGATTTTATTTTTGCGAATTCACTTGATCACACTACTGATCAATGGCTGCTCTTCACTACTTACCAGAACTATAGTTGATGATGACACAAAGCATGATCAGGATATTAGGCAAGATAGGATTACTCTTTGACTCTGCTTAAAATTGTACTGGAACAGTGCCAAGAACACGCCATGTGCTTCACTATAATTACACTAAAAAGGCATGGCAAGCCACACCTTTTATTTACTTATTTTTGAGGATTTAATTTTTGCGAATTTTTTCAAATTTGCAAAATTCGCAAAAATTTTGGGCCACAGAAATTTCTAGCTATACGGTACCCAACCATTACTGATTGTGTGTATGCACTTCTGATTGCTGTACTACAATGGATTCTGTTATGATTGTGAAAAGGTTTTATCAAAACAATAAATTTAATGGTTAGGAATCTCATTAGCTGCTAATACATGAAATAGAAATATTTATTGGCTGGCAAGCATGAGCGTACCTCACATAAGTGAAACATGTGTTCGGTACATGTACAGTGTACATGTATGTGTTAATACCTTGCATTCTTCTCTTCTGATATTCATTAATGTCCAGTACTGACTGCACTACCAAATCACCAGTACTAGATGCTAATAATAATAATAATAGTAACAATAATATTGTCATATAGTCAATTAAAAGTGGGTGTGGCTAAAAGTTGCCCCACCCACAAAGACACACTTTCAAAATTAAAATCTTGGTACATGTAGAATTCACACTTTTAATGCTATACAGTAAATTAATTTTAGTAGGCATGTACAATCGTACATAAAGCCCCACCGCTCACTCATTTTTTATTATAATATTATTATTAGATATTCAATACACATTGTATCTACTAATGCATACATTACATGTACTCACTGATTTCAATAAATCTTGTATCACTGAATGTTGAACTACCTCTCATTCCTCCAAACTCAATTATCCAGTGAGTGTTCTGTGTCTCATTCCAAACTGAGAGAGAATGACGCTGTCTATTAGTGACACTGTCTGGTATATTAACCTAGATTATTAAAATAATGATACTGTATAAGCGGGAAATTTTGGAGGGAATTAAATTTGGCATTTTGATAGCAATTTGCTAAAATAAAAATCCACCATTTTCAGCAATTATACGCATGCTCAACATGTGGCCACAAATTTGTCAAATTAAAATCTGCCAGTCACTTCCAAGTAGCAATTTACCAAATTTCACTCCCTCCAAAATTTCCAGCTGTACAGCAAAATAATATATCTGGTTAATAAAAATGATTTCTCTCTCCTCCTCCTTTCTTTACAATTATTAATTCTTATAATAATCAGTAATAATAACATGATATAAACCATAATTAAAGATGGCGGAATATGGAAAAGTGGTAAAGCCAAAACCGTACCAACCGTACCGCTTGCTACGGCCTTGCTATCATATGCACATGTCTATACTGACCAGTTGTACTGAATAAAATTGATTATTATTGAGGAGTGCATGACATTGATGTACAGACAGACAGATCAGAGTGGTCTCGTACTAGTAGGACTTACTCATGCTCACCACAATTATATTATAATACTTACCAGTTCTTTCCATTCCATTTTGTTTATATTTAACAACCAACAGTCATTAGTATACCTTCTGCCATATCCCCCCACCACTAGTAGGTGTGGTCCAGAGCTACAGTTGATCAATACACTGGAATGAACACGTCTCACCTCAGGCCATTGTACTGATCCTCCAGGATTAGAAAACTTTGTACATTTCTAAAATAATAAAATATTTAATTATCATATAACACACACAATAATAATTAATACACACATTATTATTCATGTAATTATAATACACTCACCACTGATGTAACAGTAAATTCAAATATATACACATCATTACTATATCTTCTATCACCAAAATATCCACCAAACATAATAGCAGTGGTATTAGTTATTGACATTAAAGTGAAGTGAGAAATATGTACTGGTCTGTCTCCAGTGACAGTTGGTGAAGTCCATTCACCTAAAAATAATAAAAATTATATGAACACAGTAACACACACACACACACACACTGCCCTTAAGTGGTTGCTGGGCTCAAATAGACATTCTCCATTGGTATGGATAAAGATATATCTACTGCCCTCCATTAAATGACACATTATGATAAAATGGTGGAACACAACTAGTCACGCACACTATGGCTACCTTTGCTCAAGTTAATCAAGTCTACCTTATATTGTATAGACTGTTTATGGCAGACACCAGACCTTTGACCTTGGCTTCGGGTGTGGGTCTGCTATCTGCCATTAATAACAGTCTAAATACACCAATTGAATTACTGAATATAAACTGACCAGATTTTAATCTGTACATATGTACTTCATTGCAACGTTGATAGTTAACATCTTGACTGTACTGGGCACCAGGTTGTGGTGGGGTATTATTAAAAGATAATCCACACCCTCCAATTACAGCAAGATAGTCCTCGCCATTCACTTTTATTGCTATCATGCCGGAGCCATCTTTCATCCAAGGACCACAATAGGATGTAGTAGGAGAGAGCTCCTTCCAATTGAAGGTATCAACATTAAAACTGTATAAAATATTATATAATATTTCTCAGTAACTATATTATGTTTACCTGTATAAACTATTATGATAACATTTATCATGACCACAATAGCCTCCAAAAAAGAATATTTCATTTCTAATGACAGCAGCAGCATAGAAACTGACACCAAGTGGAGGGTCACCAGTGGTAGGCTTTTGTACCCACTCACCAGTCGATACATGACAGACCTCCACTACAGAACACATTAATTTCTTCTTTTCATTATTGTGTACTCTAGGGAGACCAGGTTGGACCCCACCCCACATGTACAGGCAGTCTCCTACCTGTACTGTAGAGTGATGGTACCTCTCCACTGGTTGATAGACTATAGAAAACAAAAGGACACAGTAATATAGAGAATAGTTATAATAAGTAGAGGATACATTGGAGTTAAGTAAAGGAGAGAAAGAGAACAGGTCACTTACTTGATGACATCTCCTCCAGTAAACAGCCTCTACAGTATACACTATTAATAATAACTAGCTCAATAATAACATACATACCTCACCTGACATACCCACACACTGCACTCACTTAATGTAGCAATGTACATTGTAGCTTGTGTTATCATAAATAATTTCAACATCAGAAAAATAAAAAATAACAAGCAAATAAACAGTAACAATAAAAGAATGATGAACAAAAGAGAGAGACAGCATTAACGGCAGCATAATTATATAAACAATTATCACAAGTATAGTAGCTAATGGATTAGCTATGCTAATTTTAGCAATGCTATTATCACAAAAAATCAGCAACAATTCCATACAGTTCTAGGACATAGCATTAACTATTAACTATCAATATTATTATTCAAACACACTTGTGGGACAAAACAAACAAACCACCACAGAAAGTGGTGAACACATAATCAAATAGTCATATATAACACACAACAAAATAATCATCTGTCAAATTGTGAGTACATAGCAATCTGAGTCTGTGGTAAACCAACACTGAATCCTCTTTTAGCAGCCATCTTGGAACTACTGGAGCTATAGAGAGAGAGAGGGAGAAAGGACAGTATAAGGTTATTGTATAGTGAAGGGACAAAATATGGACCATTTTGTAATTTTATTACACATTGATGATATCAATATCACTAATAGTAAGGTACATGTACATGTGTACATCAGGGTGTCACAGGACTTTGGGTTTAGGTTGTAGTAGAGAATTTTAATAATACTGTTTCATGAACATGTCAACTTGTGATTAACGTGATGTGTGTGTGTGTGTGTGTGTGGGTAGTTACTATATAATTAATTCCGTACATATCTTATTTCCTAATAAGGACTACCATTAATAAGCTATTAATTAAAAACTACTCAATCATACATGTAAATCAATAGATTACACACAGATACACATTATTTGGTAGGAGCATAATGTATGAACTATGAATATGTATCAGAAAATGTAATACAAATTTGGGAGTCATTTCAGAGCCATTTTAAAAACTTAATTATTTAAAACAAATGCAAATTAGTAAATTTGAACAACAAAACACTTCACAAATGCTGACTAATTTACTATAATTATTATCATCTTATATTTATTAAATTCCCTTACCCCACTTTCTTCTTCATTTTATCTCTCACTACAAAAGGATTACCTTGAATAGCACCTTCACTATCAAGGGACACAACATTACTACAAACAAACAAAACATGTAAACAACAACAAAAATAAACAAAATAAAAATATCAACAAATATACTCACTCTCCAGTCCTTACAACAGATGTGCTCAGTAGTCTATCAAAGTTGGTTAGTTCGTACATTTTGTATTATCCATCAAAACTGTCTCTGTCAGTAGTGTCATTATTAATATGAGGTACTGCTGGAGGAGTGGGTTCTTCTTCAGGATCATCTTCAATATTAGCAATAACTAGAAAAATTAATATTTAATGATAAATATATTACATGTCATTAGCCCATATAGAAATTCCAAGCTTGTTACAATTAAGCTTGTTACAACCGGTTCACAACCTCACAAGATATTCATTATCATTTAAAAAGATTACATGTACACGTACATGCACATGCGTCATAAAATGTAAGAATAACTCTTTTAATTTTGACAAAATTTTGGAGCAACTTAAAAAATTCATAACAAAATCCAAACTTGATCAGAATCAGCTCAAACTTTCTACGCAAAATATGCATCAAAAATGTAATAAAAAAGAATTCTCTCCTTGAGATTTTTGGCAAAATTAAGAGACTTTGTCCAATTTTGGAGCAACTTATAAAAATTCGTAAAAGTTTAAACTTGATTGGATCTGATCAAACTTTCTACACAGTATAAGTACAATGTACATGTACATATGTACTGTATGTACATGTACATGTATGTATCAGGAAATGTATTACACTGAAGTCGAGTTCTCAATATGACGCATGCACGTCCGTCACGACCGGAAGTACTATAAAAACCAATGGGAGCATTTGTCAATGCGTCAGATTAGAAAACATTTATATTCTGACGCATTGACACATACTCCCATTGGTTCATATAGCACTTTCGGTCGTGACGCTAGCGCATGAAAATCAATGCGTCATATTGAGAACCCACCTTAAGTTAATGTACAAATGTGTGTGCGTGTGTGCGTGTCAAACCTTGTCCTTCATATTGTGGCTTGATGATACCAGTTCATCTTCCCACCATTTGGTAGGACTAAAAGTGAATATAAATACATCATACTCCAATTATTAAAAACAAACTATAATTTATTATTTTGGAAATTATGCTACACAAAATATTTCACTAGTTACATGTAAATGTACATGTAGGCCAGTACACACATGAATCATAATTATTGGTTGTTTTAGTAATAGAAATATAAAATCTACATGTAATTAATATTATAAAAGCTACTACAAATATAACCTGATCCATGGAACATACATGTACAATTGTACATGTACAGTTACTTTATGAAATTTAATACATGTATACACATATGTACATGTACTGCCCCACCCACCTCTTAAACAGTTTTGGTGATTGTAGTTCCCTAGCTGTCCTATGGTGTAGATAATAATCAGTTGATAGTTCCCATACATTGGCTTCTCCTTCTTTTGGTACAAAAACTCTAAGGAACACGTTAATATCCATCTGCTTGTCTGTGTCAAGTGGGTGTGGCCATAAATTAAAGCCATGCCTATTATGAGTCTTACCAGTGAATGCATTATCAGTATCATTATTATATTTCTATCATTATTGTACTCTTACTTTCTAAAACTTGTAATATATATATTATAATTTTATTTATTTATAAAAGATGCAAGCGTCATGCATTTTGATCTTGGTAGGCTAGCAGGTCTATAATTACATAATTTCATTTTATAAATGATAATAATATAATAGCTGCTTCTTTGCTTGACAGAGCACTCTTTCTTGTGACTACTTCTTGTCGTCCTATTGAATCATACAACATGAGAATAAGGTGGGTGAATTATATAAAATGCATGTCGCTACGTTTACGACTTACCTGTCTCGTTTTATCATCAACCATGGCTCATAGTCGTTCTGTAAGTGTATCTAAGAAAGCCTGACTCCTGAAGAAACTGTTAGAAAAGAGAAAAGTCGAGCAACGCTTGGAGCGTTGTTCATGATAACAAAAACAGTAGTGCCCAGACCCAACGGACCATGAACGGAACAACCACAATAAAAACGGAAATGGCGCTACCGTTTAATCGCCGTTCAACGTAAACGGAACGCGAAGTTTTTATTGTCTTCTACTGTACCTCAGAGTGCTTATGTATATGTCTCGTCCGTGATTCTTCATTGGAGCCACTTTACAATAAGTTTGTATCCTAAAAGAATAATAAATTAATAATGATCATGAATCAGTCTAGCATCTATAATAAGGACACCTTTATACATGTACATGTACAATGGCTATTGACGTCTGTCATAAATTTAGCCAATATTATCCATTATAGCACTAAACCACTATACCAAATAATGTACATGTACATGTACCAGCGTACCAATGTACAACAACAAGTACATGTACCAGCATACCAATGTACATGTACCAGTGTACCAGTGTACATGTACCAGCATACCTATGTACCAGTGTTGATCCCCATACTGTATAGCTTGACTATCCCCCAGGTCCTCATAGGCCTCCTCAAGCAGTCTCATGGTATCACAGTCAAAAGGAAGGTGTGGTTCATCCAGTAGTCCTAATAGATACATGATAACCGTAACCTATTAAATTAAGATAACTGAGAGAGGGAGAGAGAGAGAGAGAGAGAGAGAGAGAGAGAGAGAGAGAGAGA
>NW_003547589.1:14577-16208 GCF_000090795.2 Amphimedon queenslandica | reverse complement strand
AGTATATGTTTGCATTTAGCAAAAATGTATGCCACACACGAGCAGGCCTACATGTATGTCACTGATTCAATATAGCTTATGAAATATAGTTGTTGCCAATGCCCTTGTACACACTGAATAGCATTACAGCTATACTCTTGATTACAGTAATCATTGCTCTTTAATCTGATTTACCATTATACTTCACTGCTGTGCAACTTCCCTCTTTTTGCCACTTCTCCTTCTCTACCTCTTTAGCTAGAGTCTTTGTCTCTCTTAAGCTTAGGATTTATTCTTCAGTACTGACATCATCAAATAGTTCATTTAAGTAAGGTCAATTATATAATTATCCAATTTTATGTGTCTCTGTTTGATTATAGTCCAATCTAAGTTTCAAGCTGTGAAGTATTAAGAGCACAGGACTATATATGCATGACCATACATTGTTGTATTGTTGTATGTTACTTTTTTATTTAAATTGCCAAAAAATATTTTATACTATAATAATTTGCTACTACTATGCAGCAAAGGCATGCAATATGAAGTAGTTTATGAAGCAAAGTCCTTTCACTTGATCCACTTGAAAGATGATGAGACTTAGCAATACTGAAGTTGCTTGAAGAAAAATAATTTTTTCATGCATGATAGCAGTGCAATTCTGACTGCTGTCCGGTATCAGCAGGTAGGTATGCACAATTACTTGCTATGAAAAATATAAATACTAAAGTTGAATGAGCAACTACAGAGATAATCAGCTAAACCTCTTTTCTGCATACTAAATGGGGGGTGGGGCTAAAGGTTTTTAGCTGAAAACTCCAATTTTTACATTACAAGTCCTTATAACACCAATGATACACTTGATACAGTAGCTAGCTAGTGCTACAGCAAGGTTGAAAGTTACATGCAATTGTCAAAAAAAATTTGTCTGAAGTAGCTGATTTGCTTTTCTAGCCCTGTAAATCAATAAATGGTTACATTCTGCCTGAAAGTAAGTTTTTAGTCAAAATAGTCAAAGTATGAAATTTGGTTGCAACAACCATTCAATCTTGCTGTAGCACTAGCTAATCATTGTATTAGGCACATCATTGCTGTTTCTTGGGCTTCTGATGTAAAACTTTGGGGTTTTCAGCTAAAAACCTTCGGCCCTACCCCTTCAACAAGTATGCAGAAAGTATGTTTAGCTGATTATCTCTGCAGTTGTTCATTCAATTTTAATACTTATATTTTTCATAGCAAGTAATTGTGCATACCTACCTGCTGATACCAGACAGCAGTCAGAATTGCACTGCTATCATACATGAAATAATTATTTTTCTTTATGCAACATCTGTATTGCTAAATCTCTTCATCTTTGAAGTGGATCAAGTGAAAGGACTTTGCTTCAAAAACTGCTTCATATCGCATGCCTTCACTACATTGTAGTAGCAAATTAATATAGTAAAAAACAATTTTTGGCAATTAAAATAAAAAATAACATACAACAATACAACAATGTATTGTCATGCATATACAGTCCTGTGCTCTTGATACTTCATAGTTTGAAACTTCATTGGACTATAATCAAACAGAGAAACAAAAAGGGAAACATATGATTGACCATACTTAAATAAACTACTTGATGACGTCAGTACTAAAAGCATAAATCCTAAGCT
>NW_003547589.1:10168-12010 GCF_000090795.2 Amphimedon queenslandica | reverse complement strand
GACTACACACTGTTTTGTCTATTAGCACATATGATCAATAAAACAAAACTCTTATAACTTAGTATTGTCAAGAGACTCTTGGTATTGTGCATATGTACATGAACATGTATGTTATACTAACATTAGAAATATCAGGAGATGATTTCTTTTTACAATGTCGTTGCTCAGCATTTATCCAGTTCTATGTAAACATAAATAATTGTAATGGTATAAAATGACATGTACTTTAAATGACAACAGTGTATCTAAACTTCAGTAAATATAGTGAGTATACTACATGTATATCAAGTACATAACTATTTACTAATCCGTCAACAAAAATATTTTGTACAATTAATAAGGAGTCTATTAAGTATGTATTAATAATGTATGCATCAATGTATATTAGATATTACAAGCAATGTACATAGTATCAAGAGTAAATTTGTAGTTACGTACACTACGGTATTTATATTAGTAGCCTAAGTGGGCTTAACGTCAACATGTAACAGACTATTACTATGCATACTTATCATCTAAAAGCCTTCATATTAACATCAACTAGTAACTATTAAATGTATACAAGCTGACATGTCAAATTGTTAATACCAATACATAATGGTACATGTTAGGTACAAGTAACAATGACAGTACACTACAGTACAGGTACCAGTACATTGTATTGATTGAATGAAGTACATGTACCTGTACATTAATAACTAATGCCTATACATGTACATGTATTTATCATACATGTCAGTACATGTACAATCAACTTATTGATACTACATTCTTGTACAATGTACACTACAAACTGTAATCCATACCTGCAACATTTATACTATACAGGGAAACCTATCTATAGCAGTCACCTCTGGGACCGAAACTAATGGTTGTGTTACATGTACACTGTACATGTAGAAATGACTTCTAAATTGCACTGGGAACAGTAGACTGGGAGGACTTCATAGGTTGCTGTTATAGATAGGGTGACCTTTTTTACAGTGACCTTGTATTAGCATTTATCTAGTATTGATACCCTGCTATATTAATTTATGGTGATTAACTCATTAGTCAAGGCATTGGTTAATTATCACTTATGTGTTTGAAAACTGAAAGTAAAATGTAGTACTGTCACCTGACAAAAAAGAGATGTATGACAGGTACAAGTAAGTATACTGGCCTAGTGTAAACATAGTATTAGTCACTGAGATTAACAAAAATGACTATCCTTGCGATACCAGCATTGGCACAATGGCAGATATTAACATTCATTGGTATTATAGTGTTTCGCTATACTCACTAAAACAGATACTACATGTGTAATCATGTAGTAACAACAATCATTGTGTAACGTTACCTGCTAGCTAAATTAAGCTAACTATGACTTGATTCATTCTACTTAGTACTTTTCTTTACTATATTTAAACAAGATAATTATTATTTTGTTGTAAAGCATAAACACATTTAAGGAATGAACTTGAGAAAATGTTGTCATGTTTCATCTCGCATTTCAAAATATACATTTTAATATTCATACCACTCATGTATACCATTATTTAAACAGTGATTATAGTAGATATACTGAACATGTACCACTTTAGAGCCATAGTTCTGTAAGTACAGTTTGTATGTATACATATAATAGTTACGCATGTATAACTATTCTAAGCCTTTGTGTAATACCTTTACTACACTGGAGTTCCTGAGATATAGCTTGAATTTCATTCATTCGTCCTTTGCCACAAGAGTTGACTCCTTTTTCATAAAAGTAGGCCCTCAGCACAGTCTGCTGCTGTTCCGTATAACGAGCCATTTTGTAGCCCAGTATAGTGGGGAAGTTTTGTTGGTAACTATGGTTAC
>NW_003547589.1:6931-9824 GCF_000090795.2 Amphimedon queenslandica | reverse complement strand
GAGGAAGCTAAAGAGGGAGAGAAGGAACAATAGTAACATGTACATTAAAAATAAACCATCAGTATCCAGTGGGTCCTCCATTCATATCTATAACTTTGGGACTTTTCTGAAGTGTCCAATTGACTTCCTACATTTACTGGTATGTACTGCATCCCAAAATTCTACAACGTCCGAGATTAGTACATACCTAGTCTTGGGCTTCACTTCTCTACATAAATATTCCTCAAGTTCATGCCATAAGTTTTTAATGGCGTTCAAATCAGGTGATTCAGCTGGTGTCTTCCACCAATTAATATTATTCGGTTCCATCCAATCACGGGCTTTCCTTTAAGTATCTTTCGGGTCGTTATCCATCATTAATTTCACACTACCTTTAACTGCTGCTACAATAAAGCCCTCAGCATTCACCTTCCCCTCAAAAATTACTCTACTGGTTTTTCTTTCCTAACTAATGCTGGCCCATATGTGAACTTTAGCTGGGTGTTTAGGCCTAAGGAGAGATAAATATAATTTTTAAAATAATGGTACAAAAATAAGTTGTAATAATAATAGTCATAATGTATTAATTACCCAGGGTTTCGGTATTGATTGTGTTACTTTTTTCTGCAACAAAATCTTTGATGTGACTCCAGCATCACACTTGCTTCATCAGTCCAGAGTACATCTCATTACTTGCCTCATGAAGATGTGCCACTGCCGCCTTAACTGAATAATATACATTGTTTGAATACATCACACTATATAAGTAAAACAATACTTCACAACTAACTCTGTTTGCTTCTCTAATTATCTGACAGTATGCCTTACCATGAAATGTTCATCCCAACTTGGTGCGTGATGATAAAGTGGTCTTGAGTGACAGTGGGTGACCCATATCCAATAGTATGTTCTGTGGCAATATTGCTGTTGTGTCCTCATCCATTTTTATTGCTTCTTGAACAATTCTTAAAAAATCAAAAGAAACTTTTGTAGGACGGACAGATTCTGTACCATAATATAAGCATAATTATCTTACAGTTACAGCATAAAAATATTCATAATGGTACCAAATATCAGACTACCTTTCACAAAATAAAATAAATTACAAACAAGCATGGGTGCTACCAAGAGTATACTAAATTTCTTGCCTGGACGACGAGCAATAGAGCCATTTTCTCTGTATTTCTTCTGTAGTCTGTAAACTCCACTAACTCTAACATCTAACCCTTCTTTTTGCATCTTTTGTACAATGGTAGTGGACTGGTAGCCAAAGGCTGCATCAAAGAAGTACAAAGTGTCCCTAAAACTTTATAAAAATCAACATACTGTAGTAATAAAGGATCCTTTGCTTGTTGTACTCGCTGTACACCATCTCCAATCACTGCTGTTTGTTTCACTCACTTGAATCGCTCTTCATTTCCTTGATCTTCTTCCCCACACAACAAGAACTTAATAGTTATTAATTCAATGAAACTGCAGTGCGCATGCGCAGCAAAGTTGCGCAGGTACTGTGCATTCGTTTGGCTTTCATACGTACTTAGAAGGGTAGTACTAGAGTACTACTGCACAACAATGCTTCGCTACTTAGCTTTTTTTTGCCCTATACTGTACTTAGTTATATAATACTGCCAAAGTCAAACATGGTTACTAATTGTCAGAATAATCTTATTCAGTATTAATGTAATAATAAGTTATCTTCGTTAATAAGTGAACAGTTCTAGAGGCCCATCAGGGAAACATTTATGCCAGTAACTCTGCAGTAACATGAAACTTTTACCTGACATGCAAGAGGTACTAATGATAATTTTTTTGTGATATATAAACAAGCCTATTAGGGGCTCTCTCACGTGCAGGATCATTGCCATATAACATTAGGAGTGAGTACAAAACTGTGCACAGAACATGTATGTAGACACAAATGATAAAAGGAGACATATAAAGATGAATAAATTTTTGCCAAAAATGTCATAACTAGAGACAAAAAGTTATAAAATATAGAGTTGGTTTACAAAAAAATTAAGACGACTCAGTACATTTAACCCTACATTTCAGTTTTTTGTTAATGAGAATGTTTCACATTTCTAACACTAAAAAAGCAGTTATTATGTTATCAAAATTGGAATTGCAAAAACATTAATTAAATAGCCATTAAGACTGGTATTGACCAAAAGCTGTTTCTGAACAGAAAGATATGACCAGTTTATTGGTAAAAAGCTACTCGCTGATGAAATTTACTAATAACTACTGTCTTTTCTTTATAACTCATTTCCCTTGCTATATTGCAAAAAGGCAACCACATAAGGTATAGTTTCATAATTTCAATGCATTGCTCAAAGCGTAAAATGCAATATGAATAACAAAACTAACATTATCTGAAGTTTTAAAGTAACATGCATCAATAATTTATTGTTCCCATGGTACATGTATGAGTTAGAAAGTATACAAAAACTGCCAGGCCATAGCTACTTCATACCAGAATATAATTAATTTAAAATGTGCACTAAAGTGACAGATATTTTTGCCAAAAGCATAGATATTAGTGAAGTAAAGATCCAGACCTGGGTCCATTACTAAAGCTCAATTACAATTACGCATTCAAGTACACGATTTTTGCAAGAATAGGCTCATTTGTAGCTACAATTACACCATGATAGTGTAATTTCAATTACAATTACAATTTGATGTACATGTATTGTAACAAGATACATCGCAGTGTTTCCACTGTGCCTTAAAATTTACATATGGTAATGATTTGCAGAGAGCAAATACACCCATACACAAAAGTGTACATTAAAAACATTTCTTTGTGTATCAATACATTTTGTAGTTAGTTAATTCAAATATAACAAATACTTAAATTACGTAAGTTGAATTGCAATTACAATTACAATTATGGAATTGTAATTGTAATTGA
>NW_003547589.1:0-3482 GCF_000090795.2 Amphimedon queenslandica | reverse complement strand
TGACAGCTTCCTCCCTTCCTACCCTCTGTCCTACATAAAGATAGTCACACAAATTTCAATCAATGCAAAACTCTAATGAACACCAAACCTCTTTTACACCCTCTCCCTGTCCATTATAGCAACAAGTAATCAATATTCACTGTTAGACATTGATTAATCTCACATCCTAAATGCAGTTTGATCCCTTGATACTGAGCAATACTGGGTGAATATGCACCAATGGTTTTCAGACTCACACATCATTCAAATTGCACATGCAGTGAAATATAAGTCACATTAAACAACCAATGTTTTTAAGATGATGGACCTCCCATACACCATACCCACTTTCCATCAACAATCAATGCTTAAGAAATATAAACAGACTTAACTGCTTGGAAATGATTAGTACTAACATGCTTCAAATACAAAGCAGGTGTATTAGTATCACAAGGAATGCCATATAAAGTTTGGTTCCATATCTAGCCCACCCAACAAAAGTAGGAGTTAGTGAATATGAATATATGGTTTTACCTAATATTGCAGATAATGTTATAATCTCTGTGTCAGTGGCCCACACACAATTTCTATACATTTTGGACTTATTTATGTAATCATATATGCTTGAATATCTGGTTGCACTTAATGTACTATTAAACAATTCTTCTTCAAAGTTTGGCATATTACTAACAATTGCTTTACGTAATTCGTAATGCTGAGAAATTGACCCAGTAATGAGATATGAAATGGCATAAAATAAACAGTTCCCATCACCTGGGACATCAAGAGTACTATTAGGAACTCTTTCATCTGACAATGGTGTTGTTGGACTACCAGGTAAGATTCTAGCAGCTGTGACAAATTTGAGATTTAAAATCTCACACCACCTTCTTTGATATTCTTCATTACGAGGGTAATAAACATAATCCCATTGTCTCCTTCTGACAATATCTGGGTTAAGAGGCTCTTCATAAGTAAAGATGACGTCATCATCTTTTTTTGGATTACTTGTCTTTAATTTAATGCTTGAGAGTTTTATAGATACAATCAGACTACTACTACAATGGTCATTTTTTACAACACACTTGGTTATATCATCTTTTGGTTTACATTTAATGTTTGAGAGTTTTATAGATACAATGAGACTACTACAACTATCATCATCTTTGACATTAAATTTGGTTTTTAGGTCTTTCAAATTAATTGAAACAATTAATTTATCATCTTTTTTTGAGCGAGGCAATACCAAAGAAGTATTTTTAGTACTACCGTCTACATCAACTTTTCTTTTTTGGGGGCAAGGCTTATTTAAAGCATTATTGTCACATATTTTACTCTTTTTGGGGCAATTAGACTTTTGTAAATCAGTACTCTTACGTTTATTGCTACTAACAGTACTGTTACTAGTACTTTGTACATGACTTACAGACACCTTGGCATTCTTACTACAAGGTTCATAATCATAAATTATACCAGTCACTTGAATCTTTCTCTTCTTTCCTTTACTTTTCTTCATTTGAGGTAAGTCATTCCGAAAATTAGTTCTCAGTCTGTTAATTTCATTAATGCACGGATTACTAACTTTAACAGAGAGAGGATCATATGATAATAAATGTAATCCATTTAATATACGTACACGAGACAATGCAACATATGCCATACCATCCCCAAAAACATCAGTCAATAAATCAATAATGGCTGTATCTAGTGAGAGGCCCTGACATTTATGTATAGTAATAGCATAAGAAAGTATGAGGGGAAACTGTTTCCTATGTATATACAAATTCTTAGATAGCATAAATCTAGATGTAACCCTTTCTATGTCACAAGGTACATCAATATGATCAAATTTGATTGATATATGTGTAGCATAAATACCCATTACTGTACCAATGGCACCATTAACTAATCCTACAGTCACATCAATATTACGTCTTAGCATTACTCTACAGCCTACTGCTAAAGACAATACAGTTTCTAAACCAGCTGTTTTGCTTGGTTGATCTTTTAGTTTATCTAATTTTTTTTCTTGTTTTTTGTCAAATTTTGCTGTGCTGCCACTTTCATCAACAACATCAACACATGCTAATTGAATTTTCTCAGTTTCTAGACTTTCTAACATTAATTCATTGATTTTTTGGCAGGCATCTACCTTAGAAAATAGGCAAATTGGAGGATTTGTTCCTTCACTTTCCAATTCCTTATATTTTTCTTGTATTGAAACATTAAATACGCGACATTTAAGCGTATCAATAGTATCATCAGTCAGACAGCCATGCCTAACAGAATTAAGCATTTTAAAGAAAGTTTCTTCTCCTTTTTGTCGCTCATTGATTGTTAGTTCATCATATTCTACTGTTTCTTTCCATGTTAACTGCATTTGCTGCTCCAAGTCTAGTTTTTACTAGTTTGTTGCTAATTTTATTAAATACTGGCCTACCATTAACTGGTGGCAATTGTAAAAGGTCACCTACAAATAAAATATTTTTGGATCCAAACCATTCATCAGTACTAAATATATCTTCTAAGCGCATGTGTAAGTATGCTAGATTTAGATTGGATACCATAGATACCTCGTCTACTATTATAATTTTTAAATTTTTAAGTGTCATTTTTATTCTTTTCTCAGCTTCTTTACTCAAAGCCCAATATCCAGCTGTCTTTCCCTCATGCTCTATCCGTATCTGAAATAATCTATGTATTGTTAGTCCACCTACATTAAATGTGGCTATACCTGTTGGTGCTACTATAGCACACATAATTTCACCACTTTTTTGATGCCATATGTCATCCACTAGGCATTTCATTGCCTCTATCAAAAACGATTTACCAGTTCCACCTACACCACTAATAAACATTCTTAGCAGTTTGATATTATCTAATCTAAGTAGTCTTGAAGACTCATTCTCTAATAAGTCTTCATGTTCTTTTTGACTTATAAGATGAGTCTTAATTTTATCAAAAATTCTTGTTTGATCTACATTAAGCATTGCTTCTCTTTGCTCTAATGTTAAATTAGGTATATTTATGTGCAAGTCAGCAATATCAGCTACTGCTTCCATTATTTCACCCAGTAATTGAGGCTCATCATCTTCCTTGTTATCAGGAAGCTCTTTTCAGTGAAACCGGCTTTATTTCTTGCATCGACTATTTTCTTCCAATTACATTCAGCTTCTAATAATTTCTGTAGTTTGTTGAAATGATTTTCAATGCCACGTATAGATGCCTCTCTGTGACGCCTAAAAGCTTCCATTGTTTCTCCTTCCATTACGAGTGTGCTCTCGTCTCTAAAAGGCACAAATCAAAATATTAGCGAGTAATAAAAATCGTCTCTTTCCGCTTCTTGCATAGGATTAAATTTCCTATGGTTTGGAAGGACTGGCTTTGATCGAAGTTTGTATTCTCTTTCTCCATTTTCTCCTATTTTATCAAATTTGTAATTAGCAACAAATTCATAAAGAGATACATCTTCCATGTTATTTGGTCTTGTTGGATAAAAGTCT
>NW_003547588.1:13730-16259 GCF_000090795.2 Amphimedon queenslandica | reverse complement strand
GCTCGAGTTGGCTTTAACATTATTCTTCTACGCTTGGGTCAAGGACCACAAAGGTAGTTTCAAAAAGAAGCTATGACAGAGAAGAAATGGCAGACAAAATTCAGCTGCAGACACCGCGTGGGTTTCTGGTTTGACGCCATTTTAAGTTATGCGCACGTGATCAGCATGAATATAATTAACCTAACCACACAATCTTAACAGAATGTAATTTATTAATTTAAGAAAAAAAATGGAAACAAGTAAGTAAAAAACATTAATAATGGAAAAGTAGTAAGATTGAATTGGAAAAAAGTAAAGAAACATGAGGGTACTTACAAACTGGTTTGGTAAAAAAATCCTGCACCACTGCATGAAGAATATAATCCAAAGCATTGCAATTATTCCACACAGACTGGCTGGTATAATAACACTTTGTAGACTTTATCTATATGCAGTGGTGTAGGATTTTTTACCACACCAGTTTGCAAGAACCCTCACGTTTCTTTACTTTTTTTCAATTCAATCCTACTACATTTCCATTTGAATGTTTTTATTTACTTGTGTAAAACAGAAGGCCAATTTTTCATTAACATATATTTTTTATCATTGCAGGTATTACAACAGATACCACAGCCTCAGGCTTTGTTACCAGTTTTATTTTGAACAACAGGTCAGCCATATTTAATTCTCTACCAAATTTTCAGCTATACGGTATTATTGTCTTTACATAATTTATAGTTTTAAAACTTCCTTTTTGACTTTTAGGTAAAAGGGACGTGACATTTAATGATTCATTATGTCTTCAAACTTATTTCTCTAAAATTAAAATTGTTTTCTTTTTTAGGTATCATTAAAATTTTTCTAGTCGGGTCAGCATGGTTTCACAGAGAAATCTTATAATGGTCCTATATGATGTCTCTTTCTTCCTTAAATGGCTCTCCTCCCCATCTAGTGCTCTTGACATTTTAAACTATGTATCCTTTAACTCCTCATCTGTCACTAGATCCTCTCCTAATAGCCTATTACATACTTATACTCACACTACTCCATCACGTCACTTCTACTTCTCTCGCCTCCCTTGTTTGTGGAATATGCCCTACTCCCTCTAAACCTCCTCTCTCTCACTCCTCTAAAGCAATTGATTCACTTTTCCATCACTTCATAAGCATCTTCTTAACTAAATTCAACAACTCATCTGATTGATGCACTTATCATTTCTTATGCCCTTGCTATTTTTGTATCGGCTCCCATCATGTATGTACATAATTTCATTCATTCATACATTAAGTTCTTTTTTTTGGTTCCTGGTGTGTGTACTAGGTTACCATCAGCACTCTAAATCTCTGTGTTTTCATTCTACTATTGTGCTTTAGACTTTATTAATAATAATAATAACTTATATAATTGTTTCTTTGTGATTCCCCCTCTCCCTCTTTATCATTCCTTGCTCACTCTCATATTAATAATAATAATAATATATGGCAGAATTATAATTGATAAAATTAAAAGTGGTCCACGTGCAATTATAGCATATTTACTTTAATCATGTAAATCAGACAGTACTGACTCAAAAGTTTAATCATTGTTGTGGAAGCATCCATGTTGTAGGTGTTGCTTGAATTTTGTTGTTATGGTAATGTTCAGTAATTTCATTAAAGGGAATTAACTATAATAACTACTAAAAACATAGCAGATGGAAGAACACTACCAGAGGCCCTGATGTTGCTCACCTGGTGTAGCTACGCCACTGACTGGTGAAGATTTTCATGGACCTCTTGTTTATTTCACTTCACAATCTGGCTCATCCACTCCATCTTTTACTAGTTCCATTTGTCCTTCTCCCTCTCCTTCCTGATGGTTGGACAGGCTGGAGTTTGACTGAGGGACTATAGCACTGTACAGGGATAACTGCAGCTTTTTTCTAGGTGTAGGAAGAATGATCTATTAAGACAAGGTGTATGGAGGGTGACTAGATCCAGCTAAACTAAATGGTGTGATTTCTCATTTATGATCAATGTACGTAACCTATTAACCTTGTATGAGTGGAAGTGATATTTAGTGTTAGTCTGTTAGATTATGGGATTATATGTATATAATTAACAATGATGGCTGACATGTAATCAAATACAGAAAAAAAGATTATTAAAATGTAAAAATTAATGAATGGTTCATACCTACCATCCTCTCATAATAATTATTAAGATTATTTAATTATTTATGAATCATAATGGGAGGCAGACATTGCACGTGTATTGACGATATATGAATACTTAGACGATTTTTTATGATAAAATAAATACAAATAAATACACGTTCCTGTTTTGTGAGTAGAAGAATAAAATCGTGTATTTACTTAAGCTATGCCTTAATAAAATTGGGTGTGGCCAAGTAACACGTGCTAGCAGCTAGCTGTAAACACTAAGCAGATGTATGCGCATGGACATCATTGAGGACTCTAGTTCTATCGCTTCTCTCCCAATTTCCCTTCCATCCACTTCTAGCAGTGAGTCTGACAGTAGCAGTCTCACAGATGAAGAAAATATAAAGCCC
>NW_003547588.1:11947-13560 GCF_000090795.2 Amphimedon queenslandica | reverse complement strand
GAGCCCAAGTTTCAGCCAGTTTCCAGAGTTGCTTTGAACTCCAAGTTAGACAGAATATTTGAAGAAGAAAAGAAGGGTTTGTTAGCAGATATTGCAAAGTCAGTTGTTGACAAACCCAGTGTAACAGTAGACCTCTGGACAGGTTGTGATTCCATGAGTTTTATGGGCTGTACTGTTCATTTTATTCATGAGCAACAGGTCAGAAGTCACATGCTGTTCTTTGTAGAGTTTCCACCTCCTCACACAGCACAAAACATTAAAGCTCGTTTTGAAGATGAATTAGATAATCTGGGTCTTACTTGTTTTACTATTATAACTGATAATGCAGCAAACATGAGATGTGCTTTTGAGATGAAAAACCAGGAAGTGGAATCTCGAAATGTAGCTGATACAAACTTAGATGATATTGATGACAATGAATTAGACCTATTAACCCTATGGACACCGTGTGAAGTAAAGGTAGAAGGATGGCTTGGATGTGCTGCTCATCAATTACAGCTAGTGGTCCTTGATGGATATCAAGAGATTAAAAGCTATCGTAGAGTACAGGCTATATTTGCTAAAGCTAACACAATAGCAGCTCTTTCTTGTAGATCAAGTCACTTCTCTTACTCATTGTCAAAGAAAATTCCCAAGCCATGTGATACTCGGTGGAATTCCCATTTCCATCTTCACGAGCATCTAATTAAGCAATGTGATGATATTAATAAAGCTTTACAAAAGCCAACAGTAAACCGAAATGATTTAGTAATCTCATTAACACACAAGGAGATCTTATCACTTATTGTTGATATAATGCAATACTTTTCTGAGGCAACAAATATCTTACAAGCTGAAGAAACTCCGACTTCAAGTCATGTTATTACAGTTGTTGATTCTCTTGAAAATGCACTAATGCAGTCTAGAAGTGAGATAGCAAGTATCAATGCATTATGTCAACGTCTTTTAACAAGCCTTTGTAGAAGATTTGGGTATTTACTTGATTCTCCAATTCACAAAGCTGCAACTGCAATAGATCCTAGAGTGAAGCTTTCATTTACTGATCATCACAAAGAGGGCAAAGTATTTATATTTTTTTCACATAATGTCAAGGAATCTATAAAAGTCTCATACATTTATCCCCACGTTGCCCACAACAGATGATTTCTACAAAAGAACAGCCAGTACTTGCCAAGAAACCAAAACTATTAGACTTTAGCAGTATATCTGATGTCTCCCACTCAGCAGGTACTATGAATGATGTTCAGATAGAACTGCAAGTTTATTTGGATTAAAGCAGATTAGACATTAACCCTACAAAGTTCTGGGCTGAATGCAAAGTGACACCACTATCTCTTTTAGCTTTAAAGCTACTCTCTGTACCATGTAGCTCAGCTCCTGTAAAGAGACTCTTCTCGAAAGCTGGTATTGTTCTGAGTGAACGCCGTACAAGAACTTCAAGTTCAAAATTGGAAAAACTCATTTTTCTTAAATAATACTTAAACATTTAACATTACTCAGTTACTGTACTTTAAGTGCATATTATCCAAACATTAAAATAACTCGTGTTTTGTTCTCTCTTCTTCATTTTGATAGATGATATTAGACGATTTTTATGATTAAAATACATCAAT
>NW_003547588.1:9791-10736 GCF_000090795.2 Amphimedon queenslandica | reverse complement strand
CGATGAAAGGCTAGATGCAACTCTGGATAAAATATTTGATGATTCATGAAAATGGGCTAGGAATAGATAATCATACATCATCCTATGCATCTCCTTATAGTTCACCTACAGCGACACCAAAAGGCAGCAGGAAGTGGACTTTATCATTAACGTCTGAAGAAAAGATAATGGTTAATGACATTAGTTATTATGTATAAAGAGACACAATAATTGTAATTAATAGACGGAATAATGTGTTTAAATTTATTGGTGGTGATGTTGATTTTGACAATTAAAGATTCAATTCACTCAATATTATAATACTCAAAGACAAAAGGCAGAAAAGATAATAAAATCAAAGAATACTAATAATACATTTCATGACTAACGAAAATCATGTGGATCGAACATTCTACAACAAGAGTATTTAATTACTTAATTATTAATAATAGTCTAATTATAAACAATAATTATTAAGCGTATGTACTATAATATTTCTGGTCACTTAAGATGATTGTGTTAATCTACTCGTTCAATTAATCCAGTAAAATTGTCCTCAGTTTCTCGAATCTTTCTTTTCGAAGACCCTTGGTCATGCGGTCTGCTACCATATTTTCTGTATTACAGTAGACAACTTTGACAGACTTCTGAGCCACTTGTTCCCGAATATTATGATATTTTGTCAATATGCTTTAATCTTCTGTGTGACTTGGGGTTCTTCATAATACATATTGCAGATTGGTTATCATCATTAATCAGAGTTGGAGTAGACATTTCTGACTTTAAATCATCGTGTAGATGTCGTAACCAGGTAGTCTCTTGTCTACTCTGGCCACCCAGACCCAACCCCTGCGGGAGAAGGGTCTGGTACAATGCTTAACAAGACTTTGTGCAAGCCGTCAGGAATCCGACGTGACCAATGAAGATTCAGTTTGTCATAATGATGTCATTATTTTAATAAATATT
>NW_003547588.1:4220-9566 GCF_000090795.2 Amphimedon queenslandica | reverse complement strand
GGAACACGATTCAGATTTGTGTTAAGCAAGTCATTTTGTTCCTTTTCTAGTGGCAAATAGCTCATTCTCATGAGAACTTTGATCATAGCACTCAAAAGCATCCTCTATTATCATCAACACGTGCTTTTAACTATTATTAAAATTAATAAATAACTAAATTTCATGGCTTCCTTCTGCACAAAGTCTTGTTAAGCATTGTACCAGACCCTTCTCCCACAGGGGTTGGGTCTGGGTGGCCAGACTACCTCTTGTCCAGCTTGTGACAATGCAATATACTCCGCTTGAGCGGTTGATTGTGCCATGCATGTCTGCTTCTTGCTCCTCCAGCTGATAGCTGTACCACCAACAGTGAAAATATAACCAGAGGTTGATTTATGGTCGTTTAAGTCTCCAGCCCAATCCAAGTCTGAATATCCAATTATTGGTTGTTTCTCTTGCATTCGATTATAAAGGAGACCATATTTCTGAGTACCTTTTAGGTATCTGAAAATACGTTTTACAGCTGTCCAATGCTCCTTTGTCAGTTTCAAGTTGAACTTAGCCACATTTGATAGTGCAAACGTGATATCAGGTCTTGTCATTACAGATAAATACTGAAGACTACAAATAGCTGACTGATAGAGTTCTGTATCGACCAGGTCTGTAACAAGAACCTCAAAAGTGGTCAGGCCATGACGTGGGTTTGTAAAAATATAGTAAAATATATGGTGGCAAATGAGCGGAGCTAGATCTTCATGTACCTTTTAGTATTATGCATGTAATAATTTTTTAATGACTATTATTATTTTAACAATAGCAATAAAGTTTATAACAAGCTCTTTAACAAGCCTCATAGATTAATACTTAGCAAAAATGGCCTTACGGTCGTCCGAAAAAGTAACAAACTCATTAATATCTTCTTTTGAATCCAGTGAATCAGCCTTTTCTTTATGAATATGGATAAGCATGAAATGATTAAGATGTTCCTGTGTCATAGTTGACCATAAGTATGATTTCACACATCTCAAAGCACTAAACGATCTCTCGGAAGAAGTATTTGTTGCTGGCATGACAAGAATTAGTTGTGTCAGATGTTTAACCTGAGATAGCAGTGAGAGTTGTCCTGAAGTAAGTGAAGAAAGGCAATCCTTAATATCAAATACGTTGACATGACTTTTACCTGCCAAATCATCCTGAAATTGTACACCAAGAGTTTGAAGCTGAGCGATGAGATTTTTGTCAAAGTTATCATGTAAGAACTCACAAACTACCTTAACATCAGATTCAATTTCTTCCTGTAGGCAGGCTTTATCAAAACTGAATCTAGCATGTGATACTTAGCATAGCCAGGTTGACTTAACCAATGTTCTATGCAAGCCACTATTAGATCAATATCTTCGTAGTACTTTTGCCTATAAGATTGTCATGATGGTCACCTTCTGATAAGCCGTTATCATATCGTCTTGTAACTTTACAACGACGTGGTAGTTGTGGCTCATTGACATCAAGATTAGAAAGATCATTACGGAGAGATTTTAGCCTTCCAACTGTCATTTGAGCAACTTGCTGACCCTCTGCTGCTGCAGATATACTACACTGCTAAAGTGTTCTGCTTAGATTGTCAGTGTGCCTCAAAATAATTTCACCCAACATGACTCCATATAAAAATCACATGTCTTCATTGCTGCAGAAACACCACGGATTCTAGCTTTTGTTTCGGGATCACGTACTACTTCAACTGCTTCCTCCCAAGTTTCTTGTAAAGCTTGAAAATTTTGGAGTATACTTGTAAGTGCATCTGCTGTTACAGTCCATCGAGTAGGACACAATACACAATTGCCAGTACTACACATTCCAGGTAAGGTCTCTTTCATTCTTTGAAATAAACCTTCTCTATGAGGAGAATTCTTTATAAGTTTTGTGATTTCATGAGTTATATTTAACGCATCTTGCATTATTTTGACTTTTTAATGGTATCAGAAACAGGTAGATTAAGTGATTGCTAATAACAGTGAGTATATAATCCCATAGTCAGGCCGGGCCTGACCTTGCAACAAGGAGGGTCAGGACCAACACGAATCTCGAGTTTGTTCTGGCACTTGTATGGCTTGGGCGGGGCTGATGTGTAAACGTCATAGTGGGTGTAGCTCAAAATAATTAATGATGTGATTAATGCTATTATTATTATTTTTATTAGTATTATTTTTATTTTATTGATGATAATTATTAACAATAAATAAGTTCATATTAAAATGGCAGCAGCTTCTTCTACTCCTGTTTTTTGTTTCTCCTGTGGGAAAGACCTTACCCAATTTCCTAAGAGTAGAAAGAGTATTGTTGGAGATGCTTTCCATGATTCCTTGACTGAGTGGAAGCAGCTGGTAGTCCTTTGTTTTAAGGAGATAGGTTATAGTGATATTGATGTTGATGCTTTGATAAGGGATGAGAAGTTCAATGGCAAATGTTGTTGTTTGTGTACTGCAGCTTTGAGTAGGCTTGGAAACGGAGTTTTTCAGCACTGGAAGAGGATTCAAATGATTCAAATGAAGATAAACAAATGGATGGTGAAGACCAAGAAAGTAATGATCAAGACAAGTCAAAAATACAATTGTGTTTCTCTACCACATAACAAGGAACAGTCCAAAGACGTAGTTGCGGTATGTTTTATATTGCAAATTACATAATGCTTCCACTTTATACACAGGTTGTTGTCAAGAGTGAACAATGTCAGAAAACTTATGTATTGACACCTGAGCGTATGAGAAAAGGATTAGCCCTAGCAAGGAGGAGCAATAAGGTTATGGCAGATGAATGTCTGAGAAGTAAACCAACGAGAAAGCATATTGATAATGATATTGTAAGATTAATAAAAGGAGATTTGAAGAGATTAAGCAAACTGAACTCCTACTTTATTTATAAGGCACCAGTGCAACTGAAATGCTTTTCATGGGACAAAGTTTATTCTGAGCTCGAAACCGTAGCTCCCACTTTCCTGAGCTTTTTTTTGGCTGCCACTCATACTAAAAACCCAAAGTCTAATCGCCGAGCAGTGATAGGTATGGTGTAGTTACCATTTTGTGAAATTTTGTATCATTGCTAATATAAATTAGGTATATGTGCCTCAATTATTTTGAAGTATCGTTTTGGTCGCCTGAACATATTTCAAAAAATTTTGTTATCATTTTGTTTTCTGGTTGTTGTGCTAAAAAGGTAAGAGCAAGTGTATGGCTGTTAAGTTACTAATACTATAGGTGTTTTTAAGATTATGCCCACTGGAACTCTGTGTCACACAACAGTTATTAATTTACTTAATGAATTGGGAAAGGGCCATGACATACAATTTGCAAGTGGAGGATTTTAGATTTATTACCACACCAGGTTTGTCCCAGCTTTAATTTTTTCATTCAATATCAAGACAATTTTTCTGCAGGCAACTTACACTACAAGCCACATTGATTAATCATGAGGTTCAAGACGAATCAGAAAATCAGATGACAATGATGATTACAATTCAGCTGATGTGCTATATGGGTCTGAAGTTGATGTGCTCCCTTCAGAAATAGACGACATACTAATAATGATGATTATGAGGATGATAAGAGCAATGAAGATGATCTTTCCTTGCTTTCATGCCCTGATTCAGATGTACATGTATGTATACAAACTTCAGAGGACAACAGCAATGATGAAGATCATGTTCATCTTTCCACGCTGTCGTGTCCTGATTTAGATGTACATACACCTACACCTCCTCCACCAGAATATGATAATGTTGAAATGCCAACTTTTTCAACTTGTTGGAGATAACATTGATTTTTAAGTAAATCTGTGTTATATGCGTCTAGATGCCAGGACTAAATCTCTTCATTATTTTCATTCTCATGCAGTAGCTGATTGTATACCTTACAGGCATCTAGACAACAATCGTGCAGCATACTGTCTCCTATCAAGGGATTTTGTTGCAAAGTCTCTTTTGCCTACTCCTTCAGATGATGAAGCTTTGAAAAGCAATGTCAAGGTCATTATTTTGCGATTTCTGGTCATAAAATTGAAATTTTTGAGCAATGCTTCTCTGATTTGGTTACAAAGCATATTAAACACAAGATATTCTGAAATGTCATCAAAATCAACTGTGGTAAGATATATTTAAATTGCTTGCATATGCATCAATGTGTTGCATTTAGGTTCCCCTTGGCGTACAACGAAGGAATGAAAAATGATTTAGAAAATGGCAAAGATATAAGACTGTTAATGAAGTTCATGTTAAAGATGCCAATGGGAGTGTGGGTGTTTTTCAATCTGCTACTCACAGCATTATGTTTCGTGGTGATCACCTCACTAAAGTAAGAGCAACTCTGCCTTACTAGCAAAGTCAAATTCTGACAAACCAACTTCAAAAATGGATGGAATAGTTCCAGTCATAGAAGACTGGCATGCCAAAATGACCCTATTAGAATGAGGTTGTCATTTACATTTGATGTTTAAAATAAGCATGTGTAATTAATAGGCCATTTGAAAGAATCAAGTAAGGAAGAAGTCAGCAGGGAAACATGGTATGTTATATCAGCTGCAAAGTCTTATAAACAGGTCAAATGTAGTAACGAAACCCAAGAATGCATGCGAGGATTTTCTCAATGTTATCCTCCAAAGCTTTATCACAGGTGCCATCATGCAGCAGTTGAATATCACAGATCCTGATGTTTATCCAACATCGATTACTGATGAATTTTGGGTTTGCAGTGAAGAACGAAGGCAGAAATGGATAGTATTTTGACAAATTTTATAGAAGAATATGTTGATATTAATGACAATCTTGGAAAATCTACTCGAGATGCGAGTGATAAAGTATTGGAATATACAAAGCAAGTACCCAGTACTGATTGTATTTACCTGGAATTTATAGATGCTGTAAGAGAAGGTGATGGTGAATGAGTCCTTCAATGTTGGAAGTATTTGTTACTTATTTTTCACAACAACAATCGCCACAATTATGCTAAAGAAGCTATCTTATTACTTTATCAATATTACAACAATTCACTTACTCCTTATCAGATGGAACACCTTTATAATCGTTTTGTGAACACAGTGGGACTCCCTGGTAGAAATATTTCGGCAGATCTCCACATGGAGCATCTCAATTGAGAGATAAAGCTTAGTATATCTGGATTACAAGGAAACAAGTCTCAAGCAGCTATATTGAGATATAGTAGAGCTCGCGGTACAATAGCACCAATATTGCAACAATTTGATGAATGTAATAAGATACCGGATCATCACACAAGACACATACCACATAATATGAAGAAAGATATGCTAGAAATAATGAAGCACATAAGGTCCTGTAAAGTCTTTGACTTCATACCTGGC
>NW_003547588.1:0-1491 GCF_000090795.2 Amphimedon queenslandica | reverse complement strand
CATATAAATTAAGCCTCGCCCCTTTGCTACGCCCCTTTTTGAGATAAAACCTGGTATGGCCAAGGTCGTACCGGCGGTACCACTTGCTATGGCCCTGGTATTGACTAGTTCATCCTGGGCAGTTGCTTTCATCATCTTTAAACCACTGCTCACTGGTGTAGCAACAGGCTTCGAATCCTGCAAACCGAAATGGTGCAGAAGAGTACTAATATACATTGGTTGTCCTAACCAAACAGACTTAATTTCTTCATTTTGTGTCACAGTAACTCCCAATAGATAATGCAGGTCTCCCAAATCTTTTACTTGAAATTGAGATTCATGAGTTCGTTTTACTTCCATTCTCTTCTTGCTTTTAGTTGCTAGAAGAATATCATCAACATAAACGGCTACAATGAATAATGGATCTTGATGACGACTTTTATAGAGGCACAAATCACTTGCATTTCGTTGGAAGCCCATTTTTCTCAGTTGTCTATCTAGTGTTTCATTCCATTATCTTGGTTCTTGTTTTAGTCCATAAAGGCTTTGTTTCAGTTTGCAAACGAGATGTTCCTTTCCTTTGATTGTGAATCCAGGTGCCTGCTTCATATAGACTTCTTCAGTCAAGACTCCTTTAAAAATGCTGATGTAACATCCATTTGATGTAGCATCGTTCCCATCTGTGCAGCAACGGAAACAACATAACGAATTGATTTATATTCCACTACTGGACAAAAGATCTCATAATTTAGACCAGCTTGTTGGTCAGACAAGTCTAGCTTTATACCTCTCAACAGATCTATCCTTTGTTCGTGTACCCATTTACAACCAATGGCCCTTTTCCCATCTGGAAGCTCCATGAGATCATATACTTCATTTGTCTTCAATGACCTCACTTCCTTATTCATGGCATCAATCCACTTGTCCTTCTCAGGACTAGCCAATGCTTCACTTAAGTTGTCAGGCTCCAATGGATGATTCCTGTTGCTGTATTGGCCCATATACCAAAACGGTCTGGTACACTTCGATTTCTGTTACTATGTCTCAGTCTCACAGATTCATCTACTACATAGGCGGCTGCAGGGTCGGGCATTTAGGGGCAATGCCTGACCAAAAATTCTGACCGGAAGTGTGACATCACCGTAATTAATAGTTATTCAATGGTTAATTGATAGTTAATAACAGTTGTTGCAATTATAATTTCAATTTTTAATGAAAATCTTATCATTATGAATGCATAAATGGCAGGCTGATAACAAGGTGATGAAGAGAGACAAAATAAAGGAGGAGCTCGAGGTGGTAAGACTTTGGTGCCAATGACAGTGGGCCACCACAGCAACACTTGAAAGCATAATCATTTCATTATTTTGTGCTATTTCAGTGTTCTTTTCTTGTCAGTTGCAATATCTAAAAGCCTGGACTAGCTTCACTATGTCCTTTGTGAACAAGCCTGCTAAAAAGGAACAACAGTTTACAATGTGAACCTAGAAAGTACAGTTTAGAAGTCAATAT
>NW_003547587.1:5144-16285 GCF_000090795.2 Amphimedon queenslandica | reverse complement strand
ACACTGAGAATGAGAAGAACTGGAGATACAGGGACTCACTGGCCGAGTAAGTGTACATGTACATGTACCCTCTTCTTTATACTGTGGGTCTTATTTTTGAGGGAATTGTACATAAGATTTGTTAATTTTGTTGGTCAGGTCAGATTCCATTAATTTTGTACAAATAAAACATAACGGGATGCTTGATAAAATAATATAACATTGTGAGAGTAAATTTGAAAAACGAATGTTAATATGCACTCATATGTACCATGTATGTACATGCATCATTATGTTTTGGTTCATAGTTTAACAACTGACAAAATATGAGTGCCCTACATATACGTGTATCCTCTCCTTTATACTGTGGTTTTATTTTTGAGAGAATTGTGTTTTGTGTACTTTGCGGAAATGAAATCTAAAAAAAGCTAAAATGTACATACGCCAATTGTCAATGGATGTACATGTATGTATTAGTTCATAATGACAGGTAGACATGAAGAGTACATGTATTTACCTAGTACTTTCCTACTCAAAGTGTGAGCAAGTTTAGCAACTTGTTTTTAAAAGTATAACATTTGATATTTTAATAAGGAATATGTATTTATGTACAGTACCTTTAACCATTGTAATACTAAATTACTAACAATAGTACTAATGCTAGTACGCAATTCACTGGATGTACAATTGTACATATACATGTACTTCTCCTCTTATACTCATTTGTCACTGCACAATCAGTGACACTAGCTATATTGACAGATTGTAATTTTGAGCAGCAAAAAATATTAAAATTGCAATCATACTACACATGTATAACAAGAGTACATGATGTATCATTAATATACTAAGCATCTATTACTTCAACGTCTCATCTTTGGAGTCATGTTTTACTGAGTCTAAAGTTAGTGTAGAAGGATAAGTTCTCATACTACTAATATCTGATACTGTATGATATCCACTGGATACTATTCTGTGACACTAGCAGCATCTTCCTCTAATTTCACATTGCCTTTCTTATACATGTAATTATAAATCAATTTGCTAATTTCAGAGTCCTTTGAAAGTGATATTGCAGTGTGCCCTTCATTAGAATTAATAGTTGGATCAGCTTCCCATTCTAATAATAACTTAACTACTTCATAATGTCCTTTAGAACTAGCAACCATCAAAGCAGTATGACCTTTTCTGTTTTGGACATTAAGATCAACTCGTTCCTTTAGCAACAGTTTAACTATTTGAATGTGACCATTTTGACAAGCCGACATAAAAGGCTTAAAAGCATTCCCCCCACTGTTTCTTTGAACATTAAGATCAACTTGTTCCTTCAGCAACAGTTTGACTATTTGAGTGTGACCATTTTTACAAGCCAACATAAAAGCATTCACTCCATTTTTCTCTTGAACATTAGGATCAACTTGTTCCTTCAGTAACAGTTCAACTATTTGAGTGTGACCATTTTGACAAGCCAACATAAAAGCATTCCAACCATCTTTCTCTTGAACATTAGGATCAACTTGTTCCTTCAGCAACAGTTCAACTATTTGAGTGTGACCATTTTCACAAGCCAACATAAAAGCATTCATTCCATCTTCTCGTTGATATTTATAATCAACTCCTTTACTAATCAATAGCTCAACAACCTCATATTTACCATAGTAACTAGCAATCATTACAGGATTTGATCCTTTTGAATTTTTCAGGTGAGGATTAGCATTAGCTTGTAGTAACATGTGAATGATTGAAATGTGATTATGTTCACTTGCTCTCATTAGTGCAGTCCATCCTTTATTGTCCTGAATGTTAACATTAGCTCCAGCAGACAGTAAACTGTGTACAATGTCCTCATGTCCTCTTTCACAAGCTAACATTAGTGCTGTCTTGCCTTCTTCATTAGTATGATCAATATTAACAGTTTCTAGTTGAAGAAGAAACTCTACTGCTTCATTATTACCAGCTGTGACTGCCTCAAGGAGAGCTAGTTCAAAGGTGAAGTTCATATTCTTATCTTCTTGAAGCGGAACAGGATGATCATTAATGTATAAACTCAATATACCAATGAGACGCATAAACTGTTCCTTTCCTCCAGTATTTTCTATTATACTATCAGCTGTAGAACCATATACAGAATATTTGATGAGAATGCATCCAGTTGTTATGGTAATGTATTTCATTATTGACTGCTGGTGTCCAATTGGAAGTAAGTTGTGGATCAGTAGAGAGAGTCCATTGATGTTGCTACCATGCCATGGATTATGAAGCTTCATTAAAATCATTGGCATATTTGATGTATCTGGTATATGTTGTTCATATATTGTTTTTAATGATTTGTGTAGATGTTCTACATTAGCTGAAAATCGAAGTTTATCAGCTTTTTCTTTATGTTTCTTTAATTCACTAACAATGCTTAACTCATCATCTCCAAATTTTAAATCTTGTAGAAAAATTTCACTCATCTCTACTATCAGGCTACAATCAATAAAATCATAAAACGGATGAATAATTTTAAAAGCTTCATCTGACGATATATTTGCTAGTTTCTCAAATTCATTCCAATGCATGTAAGTCTCCAACCATATTGTAAGTTTATGTAATATCTTAGGATCTTTCTCAGTCTTCTTACCAAGACCTAATCGTGCATGCATCATTAAAAGAGAGAATTCTTTATTGAGGGCAAATAATGTATCCAATATTTCCTTTTCATCTTCTGCTGTTTTAAACATTACTTCTGCCTGTGATGATCGTCTGGTAGTGATATCACAATGACTTCTAGCTGACCTTGGTGCAATTTTTTGTAAATTTCTTCTAATGTCTTGTACAAGTGTGTTTTCCTTATTATTGCTCAGTGCATTAATCACATCAGCCCATGTTGCTGTTGGTGCCATCTTCAGCCATTTGGAGTACAATGCTGACTTTTGTTCATCAATTTTTTTATTTTCTGCTTCAATCTTTAAAATATCTGAATGAGTAATTCCTGGTAAGCCAAGACCAAATGGTTTCCAGTCAACAAGTGGTTCAAGCCATTGAAGTAATAGGAAAATATCAGGTCGTTCATCAATCATAGGACCAGGATTGAGTTCAACATCTCCTGATAAGAGGAGGAGCTTACGTAGACAAACAATCAAATAGAGATCATTGTAAATCAGGTTAGAACTGCTGCCTCCAGGTAAGACTACTGACTGGAGGTAATTTGTATCAGTAACAATAACACCAGTAGTACATTGTACTTGGTAGCAGTTACCTAATAATAAAATACCAGTAAATATACAAGTACAAAGTTGCAATTGTTGTTTACCTGTTGGAGGAATCATCAAGATGTATCTTAACAAAGAGGGAGAGAGAAAGAGGAGGAGGAGTAAAGCAATAAGAAACAGAGCTACTGGCAGTTTAAATGTCTTCTCTCCTGATGTAATACTGCCTGACTTGGTGTCTACTGCAGCTTTGAATGAGTGAGAGTGGCGGCCATTAGCTGGTCTACTGGAGGCAGCTTGACAGTAGTTCCACAGTCCAATACTTGCTCTCCATTGAGAGACATCAATCATCTTGTACTATAGTATGGAGGACAATGAGAGAATTAGGTAACTTAAGGTGTAGCTATTTCAGCGATCACTTACACCACAATAAAGAAAGAAGGATTTTATAAAAGGAATTGAAGAGAAGATCTTTTCTAGTACTGCAAAGTAAGAGTAACCTTCACTAGTTAATCAAAGGAACAAGCTTTCCCTGTAAACTGAAATGGAGCAGTACAGATGTACTACATGTACCAGTGTATAAAGGATGGGTGTATCAGTGTATGTGTGTGGTATATAGGACCTCATGAAAATAGTTACTGGAACACACCAATAACACTGAATATCATTATGATCAATGATTATAGTTATTAGAACAATAATAATACTGATTGTACAAGTATATAAATAAATATTATAATTCTTTCCTCTTCACGATTAACTTATTCATGTCTTTTTATCACACTCACTTTTGCCTTTCTTCTCATGCAAAGCAGCAATGACATTGTAATTTTATAGAACCATTTTTTACTACAACATAACTTAGTTGCAAGGGTCAGGCCACGCCTGACTAAACATAACTGAAGTCCCTATCAAAAATTATTTATGGGTGTGTTTAGCAATGCCTATTATAGTACCTTTGCTAGGCTATGTATAATATCTCCAATGAGAAGTGTGTACAGGTTTATGGTATTATATCATGATCATAATCTTATCCTTTTCTTTTATAACATACCACATTCAATGAATTAATTAATTGTGCTTATTGTAGTCATTAGTGTTGTTTATTTATTTATTTTATTTATCATTATTTAGTGACAAGTGAATTAATAGTTCACTTGTCACTTTATTTCTACCATTCATCTATAATAATCATTAAATTTTACTTTCTCTCTCAAATAAAGGGATTTGTTGACTGTACTCATGTGTATGTATCTTTGAGTTCCTCTTGTGTTGAATCTAAAAGTTGTAGGTAAACTTCTTGTAACAACACTAATATCTGATACTGTACGATATTCACTGGATACTATTCTCTGTGGAGGCACTGATGAATAGACACTAGCAGCATCTTCTTTAAATAAGTTTTGATACATGTCATTAATAATAGACACAGAATATTAAATGAAATAACTGAATGCACATACATGTAGCAATAAGAAAAACAAAACCAAATGTTTTAAATTGAAAGTTCATTATACCAAGAGTATTATACTACAGTACAGTGTCACTCAAAGCATACAGTATTGCTATCCTGTATCACTGGTCTTAGAATAACTTTAGTATCTTGTTTAATGTGTTCTGGTAATCATCTTCTTTGCAATAACCAATACTGAAGTGTCTCGTTGGTATTAAGTTAGTGCCTGCAATTTTCAACTCCCAGGAGTGCCAGGTAGCCAAGTTAGTCATCATATACCACATCTTGGATATTGACCCCATCCTTCTATTCATGTAGTACCATGTAGTATCAACTACAGACAAAATTTTTACTAATAAGAAAATTTACTAGAGTTAATATGATGCTGTACGATGCCTAATCGATAATGTTTCTGGAGATCTTGATGAACTTCTTTTACTATTGATATCTGATGTTGCACATTGCCAAATGGATACTGTTTCTGGAGATACTGATAAACTTCTTGTATCTGGTGCTATATGATACAAATGAGGTACTGCTCTTTGTAGAGATCCTGATGAATGTGTACTAGCAACATCTTCCTCTAACGCAGTGGGGTCTTTAGTAGATACAATAGTTGGATCAGCATTCCATTCTAATAATAACTGAACTACTTCATAATGTCCTTTAGAATTAGCAAGCATTAAAGCAGTATGACCTCTTTCATTTTGAACATTAGGATCAACTTGTTCATTCAGCAACAGTTCAACAATTGGAGTGTGACCATTTTGACAAGCCAACATGAAGGCATTCCAACCATCTTTCATTTTAACTTTAGGATCAACTTGTTTTTTTAGCAACAGTTCAACTATTTGAATGTGGCCATTTTGACAAGCCAACATAAAAGAGTTCCAACCGTCTTCTCGTTGATATTTATAATCAACTCCTTTACTAATCAATAGCTCAACTACTTCATAGTTACCATCATAACTAGCAATCATTACAGCATTTGACCCATTTGATTTCTTCAGGTGAGGATTAGCATTAGCTTGTAGTAACATGTGAATGATTGAAATGTGATTATGTTCACTTGCTATCATTAATCCTGTCCATCCTTTATTGTCCTGAATGTTAACATTAGCTCCAGCAGACAGTAAACTGTGTACAATGTCCTCATGTCCTCTTTTACAAGCTAACATTAGTGCTGTCTTGCCTTCTTCATTAGTATGATCAATGTTAACAGTTTCTAGTTGAAGAAGAAACTCTACTGCTTCATTATTACCAGCTGTGACTGCCTCAAGGAGAGCTAGTTCAAAGGTGAAGTTCATATTTTCATCTTCTTGAAGGACAAGATGATCATTAATGTATAAACTAAATATACCAATGAGACGCATAAACTGTTCCTTTCCTCCAGTATATTCTATCAGACTATCAGCTGTAGAACCATGTACAGAATATTTGATGATAACAGATCCAAAAGATATTGTAATATATTTCATTATTGACTGCTGGTGTCCAACTGGAAGTAAGTTGTGGATCAGTAGAGAGAGTCCATGGACGTTGCTAACATGCCATGGATTATGAAGCTTCATTAAAATCATTGGCATATTTGATGTATCTGGTATATGTTCTTTATATATTGTTTGTAATGATTCATTAAGATGCTTTACTTGAGCTGAAATACGAAGTTTATCAGCTTTTTCCTTGTATTGTTGTAATTCACTGACAATATTCAGTTTGTCATCATTGCTAAATTTAAAGTCTTTAAGAAAGACTTCGCTCATGTCCACTATCAAACTGCAATCAATAAAATCATAAAACGGATGAATAATTTTGAAGGTTTCATCTAATGATGCTTTTGTTAGTTTATCATTCCAATGCATGTAAGTCTCCAACCATATGGTAAGTTTCCGTAATATCTTTGGATCCTTCTCAGTCTTCTCATCAAGACCTAGCCGTACATGCATCATTAAACGGGAGAATTCTTTATTGAGACCAATCAATGTATCCAATATCTCCTTTTCATCTTCTGCTGTTTCAAAGGTTACTTCTGCCTGTGATGATAGTCTGGTAGTGACAGCAGCATAACTGCTAGCTGATAGTGGTGCACTTTTTTGTAAGTTTTCTTTAATATCACGTACAAATATGCTGTTTTCTCTTGATTTGTTCAGTGCATTAATCACATCAGCCCATGTTGCATTGGACGCTATGTTCAGCCATTTTGAATATAATGCTAACTTTCTTTCATCAATCGTCACTTTTTCAGCTTCAATCTTTGAAATGTCTGAATGAGTAATTCCTGGTAAGCCAAGACCAAAAGGTTTCCAGTCAACAAGTGGTTCAAGCCATTGAATTAATAATGAAATATCAGGTTGATCATCAATCATAGGACCAGGATTGAGTTCAACATCTCCTGATAAGAGGAGGACCATACATAGACAAACAATCAAATAGAGATCATTGTAAATCAGGTTAGAACTGCTGCCTCCAGGTAAGACTACTGACTGAAGGTAATTTGTATCAGTAACAGTAACACCAGTAGTACATTGTACTTGGTAGCAGTTACCTAATAATAAAATACCAGTAAATATACAAGTACAAAATTGCAATTGTTGTTTACCTGTTGGAGGAATCATCAAGATGTGTCTTAACAAAGAGGGAGAGAGAAAGAGGAGGAGGAGTAAAGCAATGAGAGACAGAGCTGCTGGCAGTTTAGATGTCTTCTCTCCTGATGTAGTACTGCCTGACTTGGTGTCTACTGCAGCTTTGAATGAGTGAGAGTGGCGGCCATTAGCTGGTCTACTGGAGGCAGCTTGACAGTAGTTCCACAGTCCAATACTTGCTCTCCATTGAGAGACATCAATCATCTTGTAATTATTATTATAAGACATGAAATAGTTCCCAAGACACTTGCATCATAAATAAGACAACAGACAAGTGGGAGTGTTGTCGTTGGACTTGTCGATCATCATGTGAGATAACTGTACATACAGTTATTATTATCATTTCAGTAATTATCCTAAGTTTGGTCTTGCACAATGTGCATTACATAGCACGTTAAATTCACTTTGTGTAGTGTCTTTAATATCATAGTGATTAAACAATAAACAAGGATAATGATAATGCACAATGCACACAAAAACTAAGAAATGTTTCTATTTAAAATACATGTGCATAATACATACATGGTACTGATTGTATATGCTACACTTTATAATGAAATAGTACTGTATACTGGTTTATTTTCATGATAAAAAAATTTAGCAAATTCTGTATTTGTAAGATTTTGCGGAATAATTTTTGCGAATAGCTTGTTAAGTGCACCACATGGCAATAGAAATGCAAAATTTTGTGCTTATGATTTTTGCAATAGGGCAAAACGTAAAATTTGCAAAAATAAACTGGCATTGAGTAATTGTGATAATGTCTGGTCTGGTACAATACACCCTAGTGTATACTGGTAACTGGTTTCCATTTTACCATAGACCTTGAACTAGTAAACTGCTCTTTATGAAATCTCTGTGCATTGGATTGTGCTAACTTATTTACTGTCCTTCTCTTCCTTATTTAATAAGGAAGAGAGGGAAGTAAATAATTCTGTAATAATAAAGTAAATAAGGACATTAATAATAATTATTCTTTTTTTATTATGTAATATTGTTTGCTACCTTACATTCAAAAGTGATCAGTCATGTTGCTTCATTCTAGTCCAATGGATATATTATCACTATGTATACATAAGAAAGTGAAGGCTCTGAAACTGTTGTAATAGCCGCACCAATGCATACAACATTTATTCTTTTAATGGCTCTTAATTGATCAACAGTCCTGCATTAACAGCCAAACTTTGCTTCAGATTTATAATAATCCCCCCAATATGTCAAAATGACCATAGATACTCAAAAATTACTCAAAAAGATTTTGTGGCATCTTGCTTTTTGTGAACCACAAAGATAGCCGAGAACTGCCCAAACAAAATGTTAGACCCAAGCTCTTTGTAATAGCTGGGACTATCATTAAACCACATTGATTGATTAATTAATAACTATTTATTTGTTTTATTTATCATTATTTATCATCTGGCATTGTCAATATGTGAAGCAGTTCCATAGTAATATTATTAATTGGTCGAGTGGCATTATTTCTCGGTCAAGAGGTCTGTGTGTCTGAGTTTGTTCCACAGTTACCAGCTTTAGCATCTGACGCCATGTTCCATGTGAGAAAGGTAGTGTTTGTGCATCTCAGTATACTCTTGGATACTATCTCTGTATATTTTAGTCCTTTGCTATATGCTGTAAAGACTTGTGTTCAGTAATAGGACCAGCATCTACTGAGGAAGTTATTGTGAGTATATTTTATAGAGTTTATATGTACAAGTATATTTGGTTTGTACATGAGTAGTACCAGTACAGTACAGTGAGTATATAAAATAGAATGTTTTGTTTTTTCTCCATACAATCTACTGTACATCTGCCAATTGGAGAAATCCCCAAGCAAAAATCATGCCAACATTTTATATTGTACATGTACATGTGTACATGCAATAACTACTTGTCTTTATTCATATACATGTACATGTACATTCGTCATTCTGTGTTCATTCCTTTTACTCTCTCTCTTTCTCTCTCTCTAGTTACCATTTCATTCAGTTGTGTAAAGATGAAATCTGGGGAGTTAGAAAAGTAAAAAAACATCATCAATATTATTAATTATTGTTGTTGTATGCTACAAAGGACCTTGATGATGTGAAGACTGGAGTACTCGCTCATCTATCGGAGTTCTTTGAGGTACATGTACACTAATATGTACACGTACATGTTCATACATTACACTGACTGCATTTATAGACAAATTGAATTATATAAATGAGAGATGGGAGTACACATACATGTACAAGATGTACTATATCACGTGCATGTACATGTTATGTGCCAATTAAAAATAATAAACTAATAACATGTACATAAAATTATATCTTTTAAAACGTATTATATTAATATTTTTCCATCATTAATATATTATTTATCATTATACATGTACATGTACATGTAGATGCTACCCTCTGACGTTAGAAAGGAGAACTTCCCCTCTATATTAAACGGGATCCTGGACACTGAGAATGAGAGGAACTGGAGATACAGGGACTCACTGGCCGAGTAAGTGTACATGTACATGTACCCTCTTCTTTATATTGTGGGCGTGGCTCTTATTTTGAAGGTATTATAATTTTTTAGGAATTTCATTGGTCAAGCCACGTTCCATTTTTAAAAATAAAGTTAAATGGCACGCTTAGTCAAATAATAACATTGTGAATTAAATTTGGAAAAATAAAATGTATGTTACATGTATGTTACAGTAATGACAGACAGACAAAGAAATGCTAGCGAATTAACATTTCGAAATTTTGAGCACCAAAAATGTACATGTATTTCGTTAATTGCTATAAACTTAAATTAATGTACTTAACATCTACTACTTCAATGTCTTATCTTTGGAGTCCTTTTTTACTGAATCTAAAGATAATGTGGAACTAATACTTCTCATACTATTTGATCCTATCTGATATCCACTGGATGCTACATGCAAATCAAATTGACCTGTAGGGGCTTCACCCATTAATGTATAGTACTGACTTAAGTTTCATTATTACCATTATACAAAGAAACATATGAGCAGCAGTACTGCTAGTGCACCATGAAAATATGATCGAAGGGGGATGAATAGGAACTTAATAATTAATGTGACCACGCCTTAAAGTAAATGTGCTATGTGCTACTTTGAAAATTATGATTTTGAACTTGACCAAAAGACTTTCATGCATATAAATACATTAGCCAACTTTACTACAAACTAAAATTTTATTAATATTGCTAGAGTTATTTTGTAAGATACAGTGTATAGTGTATAAGTGGATGGAGAAATTTTAAAATTTTGACTCAGTCAGGCAGGAAAAACTAATCCTAGGGATATCTCCTGCTAAATAAAGCTAGCAAGAACATTGCAATGTATGTACCTCACCTCCAATGGCACTTTGACTGGCGCATGTGAAGGTATCATGCTATGAAAATGGGAATATCAAATTGACAGTTTCATTTTTAGCAGCAAAAATGTACATGTAAATTTAAAATTGTTAACTGTCACACTTTACAGTTTACATAATGATCTACTTCAATCTATGTCAAACAAATTCTCTTTTGTATCTTTAAGTTCTTCTTTTGTTGAATCTAAAGTTGAGCCTGTAGGTGAACTTATTGTACTACTAATATTTGATACAGCAAAATTCCCACTGGATACTTTTTCTGGAGATGTTGATGAACTTCTTGTACTATGTGATGCTGTGTGATGCCAACTGGGTACTGATAAATGTGTACTAGCAACATCTCCCTCTAATTTTATGTTTCCTTTCTTATACATATACCGGTAACTATCCAATATAGATATTTCTTCAGTTTTGGCTAGTGATAATGCCGTGCTGCCTTTATTAGATTTAGTTGGATTAGCTTTCCATTCAAATAACTCGACTAATTCATAATGTCCTT
>NW_003547587.1:3058-4462 GCF_000090795.2 Amphimedon queenslandica | reverse complement strand
CTTTCCTCCAGTACATTCTATTAGACTATCAGCTGTAGAATCATATACAGAATATTTGATGATAATGCAACCAGATAATATTGTAATGTATTTCATTATTGACTGCTGGTGTCCAACTGGAAGTAAGTTGTAAATCAATAGAGAGAGTACATTGATGTTGCTACCATGCCATGGATTATGAAGTTTCATTATAATCACTGGCATATTTGATGTATCTGGTATATGTTCTTCATATATTGTTTGTAATGATTTATAGAGATGCTTGACTTCAGCTGAAAATCGAAGTTCATTAGCTTTTTCTTGATATTTGTTTAATTCACTGACAATATTAAATATGCCATTATCACTAAATTGAAAATTTTGTAAAAATGTTTTACTCATGTCCACTATCAGACTGCAATCGATAAAATCATAAAATGGATAAATAATTTTAAAAGTTTCATCTAATGATGCATTTGTTAGTTTATCATTCCAATGCATGTAGGCCTCAATCCATCTTGTTAAATCAATCAGTAGCTTAGGATCTGAGGCTTCCTTCTCATCAAACGCTGTTCGTACCTTTACCATTAAACTAGCAAATGCCTCGTTGAGCTCTAGTAGTGAATGCAAAACTTTTTCTTCATCTTCTTGTTTGTCAAACATTATTTTCTCTCTTTGTGTAGCACTAACAGCGTTTTCCCTTCTGATTGTCAATGTAGTTATGACATCATTGGGTCCTAATAATATCAAGAGTACATAATATTGATAATATTGATTACTGATATTTATACAATTGTAGTACAGCTGACAAAAAATCTTAATTATCAAAATTAATCTTAATTGGTTATAATATGGTACTTGCACGCAGAAATTTTGGGCCACAGAAATTTCTAGCTATACGTTAAAATGACTATATTGATCACTGATAATGTACACACACACACACTCACCTAACTGGTGTAATATAGAGGTAGCAATATCTGTTAGTGTATGATGTTGTTGGTTTATTAATACATGACATATATCAATAAGATACTGCTCTGGATTAAGAGAGGATTCCAGCATTACTTGTACGGTATGGACTAGTTTCCCAGATTTCTGTGCTTCATTCTTTCCTGCCAAGGAATATATTTCACTTTTAGTATCCAGTGATATCAGCCTTTTAGCATGTAGTGCATCAGTTACTCTCTCGATGTCAGTAGCAATAGCATGAACTAATTTATCAGAATGAGTCCTTAATATATCCTTTGGATTACCTGCAGTAGTGTATCAGTTAATGAGTGTTGTATTAAGTGTATGTTTACCTGATGTAGTACTAGTAACAGGTTTATTAGTTACAGAAACTGATGATGATACAGTAGATACTACTGGTACAGTACTAGTAGTGGGATCATTACTGCCTATTATACATTTAATATAATTATT
>NW_003547587.1:0-2445 GCF_000090795.2 Amphimedon queenslandica | reverse complement strand
CAGCAACATGTTGCCTAGTGTATGGAGGCCTTAACTCCTGCTAAACATCAAAGGTTTCCATGGTAACCACCCACGCACCATGGTATAATAATAAATACATGATCATTACCTCCTGTACATTGATGTACTTGTAACTGATCATTAATAGTTTGTAATAAATTGATCTCTTCTCTTTTAGTCAATGCATTGAGTACATCTCTCCATGTTGCTGTAGGATTCTTCTTAAGCCATTTAGAAAAGAGACCTCCTTTACTTTGTTCAGCATCAGTTTCAAAGTCTTCAATTATTGTAATATCTTGTTGTGTTATTCCAGGTAAGAGAAGACCAAATGATTGCCAGTCAACAAGTGGTTCAAGCCATTGAAGTAATAGGAAGATATCAGGTTGATCATCAATCATAGGACCAGGGTTGAGTTCAACATCTCCTGATAAGAGGAGGAGGAGAAATAAAACCAAATAGTAGATCAGGTCAGTGCTACTCCCAATAGTAGCTATAAACAAGACTAATGACTGGAGGCAGTGGATCATAACAGTAACAGTAATTATACCTATTGTAAATACACTGTATGATAATATTATATACTATTAGTTTGTTTACCAGTTGGAAGAATAAAATTGAGCTTCATATATCTTAATAAAGATAAAAGAAGAGAAACAATAAGAGACAGAGCTGCTGGCAGTTTAAATGTCTTCTCTCCTGATGTAGTACTGCCTGACTTGCTGTCTACTGCAGCTTTGAATGAGTAAGAGTGGTGGCCATTAGCTGGTCTACTGGAGGGAGCTTGACAGTAGTTCCACAGTCCAATACTTGCTCTCCATTGAGAAACATCAGTCATCTTGTAATAATAATTATTATAAAACGTTACAGCAAATGAAATAGTTCCCAAGACACTGCATCATAGATAGATCAACAGACAAGCAGAAGTGCTGCCATTGAACTCGTCGATCATCATGTGACATAACTGTACATACAGTTATTGTTATCATTTCAGTAGTTATGCTAAATTTGGTCTTGCATAATGTGCATGACACAGCACATTAAATTTACTTTGTGTAGTGTCTTTACTATCATAGAATAATGATAATACACATTCAAAAAACAAGGAAATGTTTCTATTTAAAAATACATGTGCATAATACATACATGGTATTGGTTACATACTCTGCACTTTAAAATTAAATAGTACTGTATACTGGTTTATTTTTACTAACATTTTGCAGAATAATTTTTGCGAATAGCTTGTTAAGTGCACCACATTGCAATGAAAATGCAGAATTTTGTGCTTATGATTTTGTAATGGAGCAGAAATGCGAAATTTGCAAAAATAAACTCGCATAGAGTAATTGTGAATTTGTGATAATGTCCAGTACAGTATACTCTAGTGTATACTGGTATACTTAATTGATCAGCAGTCCTGCATTAACAGCCAAACTTTGCTTCAGATTTATAATAATTCCCCAATCTGTCAAAATGACCATAGATACTCAAAAAAGTACTCAAAAAAGGTTACTTTTTGTGGCATTTTGTTTTTTTTGTGAACCACAAAGATAGCCTAAAACTGCCCAATCAAAATATTAGACCCAATCTATACGATAGCATGTAATTTGTCTGCTCTTTTCTAATAGTTGGGTACTATCATTAAACCACATCGATTAATTAATTAGCTATTCATTTGTTTTATTTACCATCTGACAGTGTTAATGTGTGAAGCAGTTCCTAATAATATTATTTCACACTAACAGTTATTCAATAAATTCATATCTGCTGAATCATATTGTTAAGGCTCATTGACATCTGTATATCAATTAATGGCCACATTAACTTAAAGAACTATTTCCTTTTATGTTATATTGGCCATTTGCTTATACTTTATACTTTTCAATTATAATTATAATACAAGTGATGTGACACTATAACAGGTTTATTTTCTGCCATAGTGCACGATTAATGCATTACATGTCTCTTTAATTCATTTCTCTCCCCCTCTCTCTTTCTCTACCTCTCCCCTCTACAGACAGTTGATGTTATTAAGTGAATTATTTGATTGTTCATTTGTTGAGCAGTTCATAGTGCCAGTGGCTATTAGACTAGGACATGATAAAGTAGCTCAGATAAGAGACTCCGCCTCCAGACTGGTTAGTACATCCATCCCTCTATTGGTTACTCTCATTATCATTATTTTATTTATTTTTTTAATATTCATGTACATGTACATATACATAGTAGTATAGAAGTTAATGGTTATACCAGGAGTCCATAATGTGGGGTTAAGGAAGGAGTAGGAGTGTGAAACGCCCCCGCTTTAACGAGCTTGTCTGTCTGCCTACCAGAGCTAGCGGATATACTATTTTTAGAATGATTATTATAGTTATTAATCAATAATTAATGAGCACGCCCAACAAGTTTATCATTCTTCTACCTATACTCCTATACAATGCCGCCAAA
>NW_003547586.1:14164-16289 GCF_000090795.2 Amphimedon queenslandica | reverse complement strand
TTCACAGTGTCCTAATGACACTACTTGTTGGGACATTAATGAGTATGCTAACAATGATTTTATGAATGACAGTATCTACTACTTCTTACCTGGAGTCCACAACTTGAATAGAAGCATTAATATAGAATGGGGAAGCAACCTTACTTTCCAGGGGAAAGGAATGATGATGGAAGGTCCTCATAAATCTGTCATGGAGTCACCAGTGGTGATACGATGTATCAGTAATGCAACTGTTACTTTTGGTAATTGCAATAATTTATCGCTATCAAACCTTACCATTAAAAACTGTGGTTATAATGTGGCTGGCAGTGAGAATGGTTATCCTGGTCTTGTTATTAATGCATCTAATGCAAATTTGAGCTACATGTCACTGCAGGAGAGCCAATGGATAGCATTATGGTTCATTGATGCCAGTGATATAACTGTTTATCATTCTTCTTTTTACAGAAATGCTTATTCTATTGACGTTTTGTACAATTATGACTCGCCATCTCAAAGTTTGTTTGAGGTAAATGAATGTAATTTTACAGAGTCATATACTGAATTATTTCTAACACTTTATCAGAATGTTCATGTTTATGTAAAAATAACTGCTGTCCATTTGTATGACAGCAGATATGGATTTGATTTTTATAGTACTACGAGTTTATACAACATACATGTTAGTAATTTAAGGAGCAATGGCTGTGGTACAGCATTTTATCTTGAACAAGAAACAAAATATGCTTTGCATAGCCCATTTATTAACATCATAGACAGTGTAATATCTCAAAGCTCTTCACATGCTTTTCTGTTATATTGGTATGGTTCTGCCATTGGTGTATTTCACCTTAGCTCTACTACACTGGATAATAATTCTGGAGCATTTGGTAGTGCTCTTCATATAGCCACGGATGAGTTGCTTGATACAAACCTGTATGTTCTGCTGAATGACTTGACATTTAACAATAACAGTGTTTTACCTGGTATTCCAATAAAACAATCACTTGCTGTTACTTTAGGGTTATTGAACAGTCGAAGTGTAAACATTAGCAATTGCACCTTTAGCAACAATAGAGGCAGTGCCCTTGGTTTAGTTAACACAATTGTTACATTTTTTGGTGACAATTACTTCATTAATAATACTGGTCGTAGAGGAGGAGGGATTAACTTTATCATAACATCATATCTACCTATCTTCTGATACCTATTTGTCATTTATTAACAATAGTGCTGACATCACAGGAGGTGCTATAAATATATATCAACCAGCAGTTTATTATGCACGTCGTGTTTCTGTAGCTTTATGCTTCTTTCAATTCCTTGGAGAAAGGAATGAAAAATTCTTTTATTTTGATAACAATACTGCAGGTTTAGCAGGCACAGCAGTTTATGGAGGAGCTGTAGAGTCATGTCTTTTGGCAGAGGGTTTATTTTTTGGACGATCTTCCTTTTTCGATGTCAGTACTTTTGTCAATCAACCAGGTTATTCTGTTATATCATCTGATCCACTCAATGTCTGCTTCTGTAATGATGACAATACTACTAACTGCAGTATAAGCACAATAGATTTATCAGCATTTCCTGGACAGATAATTAATTTTACTATGGCAGTGGTTGGACAACTTGAAAACTTAACGACTGGTACTATTGATATTATTAATAATGATTCAGTTTTTTTTCATACCATAGCAACAGCTAATTGTGAATTGATCAGTTATAAGTTTGAGCCGCAAGACGTAACTCAGACTTGTACTGTTCAGACTAATGTCACATTGAGTGTTACTATACAAAATAGCATTAGCTTTAACAAAAGTGCTCATGACATCATAAATATTAAAGTTTCCTGTTGTCCGAATGGTTTTTGCTTAATGAATTCACCCATTTGTAGCTGTGAATATATCAAAGAACCAGTTAGCAGTGACATTCTAAGTTGGAATACCGCCAACTATTCTGTGATAAAGCAACCTGAATCTAACTTGTGGCTTAGTGGCACTAGTGATTGTACAATATCATATTCAACTTGTCCTTTTGATTACTGCAATGGCCCAAAAAACTTTAATTTAAGCAATCCTGATGAACAGTGTGGCTCTAATCGAGCAGGTGACTTGTGTGGAACTTGTTCAGGTACATTCAGTCTAATGCT
>NW_003547586.1:8985-12358 GCF_000090795.2 Amphimedon queenslandica | reverse complement strand
GGTTTTTGGTTTTTTGTTAAATTTTAAAAAATTCTTAAATATGATATGTTCAGTAGAAGTTTTTTACACAACATATTGCATGTATTTAATAAATTTATAGCTAAACATTCACAGAACATGTTTAGAAGGAAGCTGCATGTATCTCATTTGTGCACTAGCTTTAACTGCATGACAGCTGCACTGCATTAAAAAATCATCATTATAAATTTGATCAAAATAATTTGAAAACGAGCAAAATAAATGTCTAGTGGGTAGAGTAAGAGAGAGGGAGGAAGTTTTAGCATCTCTGTCTACAAAATTTTTGCTTTGTATCACTTCACATTTTATCTGTATTTTAGACTAAAACCTAGTCAAGGATAACATATACATTGGTATTAACACTGGTAGTATAATTGTCATAGCCCTCTTGTAGTGCTCTTAGCATCACTTAGCACTACATACTTTGAATGCACTTCAACCTTGAACAGAGACTTAGTACTAAAGCCTTAATAACCAAAGAAAGGTTAATACAATACTGTATTGTAAGATTTTAAAGTTAAATTATGTAATCATACATTGGTATAGTCACATGAAAATGAGATACAGCCACTTTTTTCAAAAATTAAAATGCTCATAACTGAGAACTGAGGAAGAGAGAGCACTCTTCAGTCTCAGTACATTTCACTGGTACAAGAAAGAGAAGAGCTGCTAAAAGAAGAGCCCAAAAATAGCGAGACAGTATAACAATGTGAATTACTGAATGTTACAATCTTTATAATAACTGATTTTCATTTGATATGTCAAAGTTATAACAAAAATACAAGCTTTTCTAGCTTGTAGCATAACTCAACTATCACAATTCATTCTTTTTAATATGTGCTAAATCAGTCTGCTCTTAGCTACAGCAAATTGCACTGACCTTGCAGCTAATACACTCGTCACATTAAAAAAGTACAGACTGCCAATTTGCAAAGTCTATGCAAATAGCTGTAAATAGTGATCTATGGTGGAACAGCAATTAACTATAGCCCTAGTGCCCATAGCACAGTATGCTAGTCAGGCGGACCTACCCTTACTAACAGTATGCTGTATAGATCTGTAGCCAGTCTAGCTATAGACTTCATATGTAGGCTAAAAATTAATACATGCACTTATCATCACAATTTTTGCTCTGTCGGAGTGTCATTGTCAGGGACACAATATGGAGAGCCAGTCTAGCTAGACTTATGTAAGCTAACAGTTAATGCATGCACTTATCACCACAGTTTTTTGCTCTGTCAGAGTGTCATTGTCAGGGGCACAATATGGAGCTGTGCCTGTCTCTGCAGTGGCTCTTTCTTTTATCTATTGCTCTCTCTTTGGGAAATGGCGAAGTGTTTTATGTTCATCCTAATAATTCTTCACAGTGTCTTAATGATACTCCTTGCTATGGTATTAATGAGTATGCTGATGGTATTGCTAATGCTTTCATGAATGACACTATCTACTATTTCCTGCCTGGAGTTCACAACTTGAATAGAAGCATTAATATAAAATGGGGAAGCAACCTTACTTTCCAGGGGAAAGGAATGATGATGGAAGGTCCTCATACTACTGTCATGGAGTCACCAGTGGTAATACAATGTGTCAGTTATGTAACTGCCACTTTTAGTAATTGTGATAATTTATCGCTGTCATACCTTACCATTGAAAACTGTGGCTATGATGTGGCTGGCAGTGAGAATGGTTATCCTGGTCTTGTTATTAATGCGTCTAGTGCAAATTTGAGTTACATGTCACTGCAGGAGAGCCAATGGATAGCATTATGGTTCATTGATGTCAGTGATATAACAGTTTATCATTCTTCTTTTTACAGAAATGGTTATTCTATTGATGTTTTGTACAATTATGACTCACCATCTCAAAGTTTGCTTAAGATAAATGAATGTAATTTTACAGAGTCATTTTTTGAACTATTTCTAACACTTTATCAGAATGTTTATGTTGATATAAGATTAACTGCCATCCATTTGTATGACAGCAGTTATGAAGGAATTTATTTGTTTAGTACATCGAGCCTATTTGACATACAGATTGATAGACTAGTTAGTATTGGCTGTGCTGGTACGGTATTTTATCTAAGACAAAATTCAACATCTGTTATCCATAGCCCATCTATTAGTATCACAGACAGTGTGATCTCTCAAAGTTCTTCGCGTGCTCTTCTGTTATTTTGGTATGGTTCTGCTGTTGGTACATTTCATCTTAACTCTACTAGACTGGATAATAATCTTGGAACGATTGGTAGTGCTCTTTATATAGCCACAGATGAGCTCTTTGATAAAAAGAAATTATTAGTTCTGCTGTATAACTCAACATTTGACAGTAATGGTGTTATACCTAATGTTGCAATAAAACAATCACTTGCTGTTACTTTGGGACTATTAAACAGTAGGAACATAAACATTAGTAATTGCACCTTCAGCAACAATAGAGGCAGTGCTCTTGGTCTAGTTAATGCAATGGTTACATTTTTTGGTGACAATTACTTCAATAATAATACTGGTCGTAAAGGAGGTGCCATTAACTTTATTATAACATCATATATCTACCTATCCCCTGATGCCTATTTGTCATTTATTAACAATCATGCTGAAGTTAGAGGAGGTGCTATAAATATAGATCAACCAGCAGTTTATTTTACTCATGATACTTCTGTTACATTGTGTTTCTTTCAATTCCTGGGAGCTAAAAATAAAACATACTTTTATTTTGCTAGAAATACTGTAACAACAGGTTTAGCAGGCACAGCAATTTATGGAGGAGCTGTAGACTCATGTCTTCTGGCTGATGGTGGCTTATACCTTGAACCATATTTATTCTTAAATGTTAGTAAATTTGTCAATCAATCAAATAACTCTGTTGTATCATCTGATCCACTCAATGTCTGCTTCTGTAATGATGACAATACTACTAACTGCAGTATGAGCACAATAGATTTCTCAGCATTTCCTGGACAGATAATTAACTTTACTATGGCATTGATTGGACAACTTGACAATTTAACAACTGGTACTATTGATATTATTAATAATGATTCAGTTTTTTCTCATACCATAGCAACAGCTAATTGTGAATTGATCAATTACAAATTTGAACCACAAGATGTAACTCAGACCTGTGCTGTTCAGACTAATGTCACACTGAGTGTTACTGTACAAAATAGCATTAGCTTTAACAAAAGTGCTTATGACATCATAAATATTAAAGTTTCCTGTTGTCCCAATGGGTTTTGCTTAATGAATTCACCCATTTGTAGCTGTGAATATATCAAAGAACCAGTTAGCAGTGACATTCTAAGTTGGAATGCCGCCAACTATTCTGTGATAAAGCAACCTGAATCTAACTTGTGGCT
>NW_003547586.1:0-7039 GCF_000090795.2 Amphimedon queenslandica | reverse complement strand
GTACATACTTTGAATGTATGTCACCTTCAATAGGGACACTAAAGCCTTAATAGCAAAGAAAGGTTAATTAAATACTGTATTGTAAGATCTTTAAATGTAATTAATTATACATTGGTATAGTCACATGAGAATGAGATACAGTCACTTTTTTCAAAAATTAAAATGCTCATAACTGAGAACTGAGGGAGAGAACACTCTTCAGTCTCAGTACATTTCACTGGTACAAGAAAGAGATGAGCTGCTAAGAGAAGAGTCCAAAAACAGCGAGACAGTATAACAATGTGAATGACTTAATTATGTTACAATCACTATAATAACTGATTCTCATTTGATATGTTGCAGTTATGAGAAAAACAATGGCTCATTGAGTCAGCTTTTATAGTAGCATAACTCAACTATCATAGTAATCATTTTTTATCATGAGCTAAATCAGTTTACTCTCAGCAAATTGCACTGACCTTGCTGCTAATATACAAGTATTGTGTGGTTACATTAAAAAAGTACAGACTAGTAATTTGCTAGGTCTATGCAAATCGCTGTAAATAGTGATCTATGGTAGGTGAGCAAACAGCTAGTGCTCTCAGCACAGTTTGCTAGTCAGGCAAACCTGCCCTAACTAACAGTGTGTATTTGATGATATGGAGAGCCAGTCCAGCTAGACTTATGTAAGCTAGCAGTTGATGCATGCACTTATCATCACAGTTTTTGCTCTGTCAGAGTGTCATTGTCAGGGGCACAATATGGAGCTGTGTCTTTTTTTGCGGTGGCTCTTTCTTTCATTTATTGCTCTCTCTTTGGGAAATGGTGAAGTGTTTTATGTTCATCCTAATGATGATCCTTCACAGTGTCCTAATGATACTCCTTGTTGGGACATAAACAAGTATGCTAACAATTGTTTCATGAATGACAGTGCCTACTATTTCCTGCCTGGAGTCCACAACTTGATTAGAAGCATTGATATAGAATGGGGAAGCAACCTTACTTTCCAGGGGAAAGGAATGATGATGGAAGGTCCTCATACTACAGTCATGGAGTCATCAGTGGTAATACAATGTACTGGTTATGTAACTGTTACTTTTGGTAATTGTAATAATTTATTGCTCTCAAACCTTACCATTAAAAACTGTGTCTATGGTCTCAAGATTACTGTGTCTGGTGCAAATTTGAATTATATGTCTTTGCAAGAGAGCCAGTGGACAGCATTACGGTTAATTGATGTCAGTAATATCTCAATTACTCATTCTTCTTTTTATGGAAATGGCAATTCAATCAGAATTCGATACAATTATGGCTCACCATTTAACAGCTCGTTTGAGGCAAATAAATGTAATTTTACTACAGAAATGAGAAATGGGATAGGTTTAACACTTCGTCAGAACAACATCTTTGTCAATGTTACAATAGCCGATGTCTATTTGCATAATATCAGTGATTATGGCATTGATATGTTTAGTGATACGAGTTTATACAACATACATGTTAGTAATTTAAGGAGCAATGGCTGTGGTACAGCATTTTATCTTGAACAAGAAACAAATTATGCCATACATAGCCCATTTATTAGCATTGTAGACAGTGTGATTTCTCAAAGCTCTTCATATGCTTTTCTGTTACTTTGGTATGGTTCTGCTGTTGGTGTATTTCACCTTAACTCTACTACACTGGATAATAATTCTGGAGCATTTGGTAGCGCTCTTCATATAACCACAGATGAGTTGCTTGATACAAAACTGTATGTTCTGCTCCATAACTTGACATTTAACAATAACAGTGTTTTACCTGGTATTCCAATAAAACAATCACTTGCTGTTACTTTAGGGTTATTGAACAGTCGAAATGTACACATTAGCAATTGCACCTTTAGAAATAATAACGGCAGTGCTCTTGGTTTAGTTAATGCAATTGTTACATTTTTTGGTGACAATTACTTCATTAATAATACTGGTCGTAGAGGAGGTGGAATTAACTTTATCATAACATCATATATCTACCTATCCCCTGATGCCTATTTGTCATTCATTAACAATCATGCTGATGTTAGAGGAGGTGCTATAAATATAGATCAACCAGCAGTTTATTTTACTCATGATACTTCTGTTACATTGTGTTTCTTTCAATTCCTAGGAGAAAGGAATGAAAAATACTTTTATTTTGATAACAATACAGCAGGTTTAGCAGGAACAGCACTTTATGGAGGAGCTGTAGACTCGTGTCTTTTGGCAGAGGATTTATTATTTGGACAATCTTCATTTTTAGAAGTTAGTTCATTTGTCAATCAATCAAATAATTCTGTTATATCATCTGATCCACTCAATGTCTGCTTCTGTAATGATGACAATACTACTAACTGCAAAATAAGCACAATAGATATATCAGCATTTCCTGGACAGATAATTAATTTTATGATGGCAGTGGTTGGACAACTTGACAATTTAACAACTGGTACTATTGATATTGCTAATAAGGATTCAGTTTTTTCTCATACCATATCAACAGCTAATTGCGATTTGATTAGATACAAATTTGAGCCACAAGATGTAACTCAGACTCGTGTTACACTGAGTGTTACTATACAAAATAGCATTAACTTTAACAAAATTCCTCGGGACATCATAAATATTGATGTTTCCTGTTGTCGCAATGGTTTCTGCCTTTCAATAAATTCGTCTATTTGTAGTTGTGATTATATCAAACAAGTGAATGAATCAGTCAGCAGTGACATTCTAAATTGCAATGCCTCTGATAATTCTGTGACAAAACGACCTGGGTCTAATTTATGGCTAAGTGGCACTAGTGAGTGTACAATATCATATTCAACTTGTCCTTTTGATTATTGCAATGACCAAAATATATTTAATTTGAGCAGGCCTGATGAACAATGTGCCTTGAATCGAGCAGGTGACTTGTGTGGAACTTGTTCTGATAACTTCAGTCTAATGCTGGGGTCCAACAGGTGTGGGAAATGTAGCAATAATGCTTATCTTGCTCTTATAATCCTATTTGTTGTTTTTGGTATTGCTCTAGTTATTCTGATTGTTGCTCTTAATCTAACAGTCACTGTTGGTACTATCAATGGGCTACTCTTCTTTGCTAATGTCATTAAGATTTATCAACCTCTAATCCCACATTTTAATGAATTTCATGTACTAAGTCAATTCATTTCATGGATCAACATGGACTTTGGTATTGAGACATGTTTCTATAATGGTATGGAATCATGTGGTAAGACTGGTCTACAGTTTGTATTCACAGTTTATCTTTGGGCACTGGTTTTACTCATCATATTTTTGAGCAAATGGTCCACGAAGCTTACCAGATTAATGGGCAATAATGCAGTTCCTGTTCTATGTACTCTCCTTCTTCTCTCTTACACTAAACTCCTACGTACTGTTTTCTCCATCTTCAGCTTTGATAAAATCAGTAAAGTAAATGATACAACTACACAAACTTTAAAGTATGTGTGGTCAGTTAATGGTACTATTGAATATGCTAGCCCTGGGCCTCATGGCTGTCACTTAGCTCTCTTCATTATTGCTTTACTGGTGCTAACTATTCTTGTTCTTCCTTATACAATGTTTCTTCTTCTCTTTCCTTTATGGGAATTGTGTCGCTCAAAATGTATCATGTGTACAAAATGCTATATTAAGCTGAAGCCATTTTTTGATGCTTATGCTGGTCCCTATACTGACTCATTTCGGTTTTGGCCTGGAATGCTGTTAGTAGTAAGGATTATACTAGCTGCAGTGGTTGCAACTAAAGCTCAAAGTGAAGAAGACACTGGAGTGGCTCCTCTTGGTCTGTTGGTTGCAGTTGTTGTAATTCTTCTCAGTGCATTGTTTTTTAAAGCTGTCTACAAGAACCCAAAATTCAATGCTCTCAATCAATTCTTTTTAGTTTGTCTCCTGATCACAACTGTTGCTATCTACATGTCAAAGAATCCAGACAAGTCCTCTGGAGTGAATGTCACCCAAATAGTAGTTTTTACTTTTGCTTTTGTTTGTTTCTTGGGCATAATAGCTTATCATGCCTATAGCAAAGAAATTGTGAAGAAAACTTTTGAAAAAGTGAAGAAGGTAACAAAGGGGTTGATTGCAGAAAGTGAATCTAGCATTAAAGTTAATGATAATATGAGCACTGATGAAGCAAGAATGAAGATGCCTACTGTCACTTCAACAGTGTTTGATACAAACATCATTTACGAGTTACGTGAGCCATTACTTGATATACAGGAGAGCTGAACTTTTATTTATATAGTTATTATGTAGATGTTTTTTAGACTTTGAAGTGCGATGTGTGTTTTAAGAAACTTTCTAAATGATTAAGTTAATTAATAATTGTGTCTGTGACTGTTTGGTGAATGGACCTCAATTCATTCATTACAGCACATGGTTTCTGTTTTTTTGTCAAATTAAGAATATTCTTAAAAATTCAATTTTGATTAGAAATTTTCACACAATATATTGTATGTATTTAATAAATGTATAGCTAAATATTCATTAAAAGGTTTTGAAAAAAGCCGTGTATGTCATTTTGTGGTGCATTAGCACTAGCTTTAACTGCATGACAGCTGCACTGCATTTTAAATCAGTTAAATCACTATTATAAATTTGATCAAAGTAATTTGAGAATGAGCAATATAACTGTCTAATGAATAGAGTAAGAGAGAGGAAGAAAGTTTCAGTGCCTCTTTTTTTACAAATTTTTTGTTTTGTAGATTTCACATTTTATCTGTATTTCAGATTAAAACCTTGTCGAAGATAATACTAAATTCCTTATATAAAATACATTGGTATAATACTGGTAGTATATGGGGTAATTGTCATAGCCCTCTTGTAGTGCTCTCAGCATCACTAAGCAGTACATACTTTGAATGTACTCATGGATAGTAGACTACTATTTATGATGTACTTTAACCTTCAACAGGAACATAGATTTGGGTTAACAAAGAAAGGTTAATATGATACTGTATTGTAAGATCTTTAAGTTTATAATTAATTATACATTGGTATGGTCACATGAAAATGAGATACAGTCACTTTTTTCAAAAATTAAAATGCTCATAACTGAGAACTGAGGAAGAGAGAGCACTCTACAGTCTCAGTACATTTCACTGGTACAAGAAAGAGATGAGCTGCTAAGAGAAAAGTCCAAAAACAGCAAGACAGTTTGACTGAATGTTGCGATCACTATAGATAATAACTAATTTTCATTTGATATGTCATGAGAATAACACTAGTTAATTGACATTTTAAAGCCAGCTTTCTAGCTTGTAGCATTACTCAACTACCATAATTTACTCTTTATCATGAGCTAAATCAGTCTACTCTCGGCTAGATCTACAGCAAATTGCACTGACCTTGCTACTAATATACAAGTATTGTGTGGTCACATTAAAAGCACAAACTGGCACAGAGGGTGGCCAGTGTGCAATGGCACATGGTGACAATGTACCACTATGACAGCTGCCCCACCACAGGTCAGCAATGCACAAACCCCTGATGCACCACCACATAATTATGATATACCATAGATAATATCTATGGATATGCTATATTACCCCAGTCTAATGATGATTACACCACCACACATGATGATGCAGCCCACTCTATTATTGACACAAATCCCCCGGCCGGCCATAGTAGATGAGAAACAATAAATGTATTTGTAGTGGCCTTGTGCAAGAATAGCTGATAATTCATACCACTCTCAGCTGCTTTATAAAAGAACCATGCTGGTAGCAGTTCACACTGTACAACTTAACTACACCAACTTCACTTTAAAACTTAACTACACCATTTCAGAGCATCTATTTTGGTGCACCACTTTAGCCTGGTTTGGCTTGGTTACAGTGCAGTTCAGTTATGTTCACACGTAATATAAAACTACACTATACTTCCCCAAAACCCAGTTCCAGTACAGTTTTGAAGGGTAGTGTGAACAGGGTATAAGCAAACCCAAGGCAGTGGAATGGTTTGGTTTGCAAGACTATTGTCCACATGTATGATTAAATACATTATGCTAGCTATTTGATCATAGCATGCTAAAAATAACTTCAACATATTAACTTATAAACAAACTTTTGGTACTCAACCTCCCATATCCACTTCACTCTTGGTTTTCCTCTCACCTCAATAATAGACAACAGAGTGTTCGCGTTGGTGACTCCCTCTCCTCCACAGTACATGCCACCTCTGGTGTTCCACAGGGCTCAATACTTGGACCTCTTCTTTTCTTATTGTACATTAATGACTTGAATGATCTAAACATCTCTTGTCACTCCAAAATGTTTCTTTTTGCGGATGACATCCTCTTACTTCACCCTCTTGCAAACTCAAACAACTGCTCCTCTCTTCAATCTGAAATAGACTCAATTTGTTCTTGGATGCAATCTAACTCTCTCCCTAAATACTAGTAAATCTAAATATATAATTTTTTCACTTTCTTGTCACTCAAATTTCGACACTCTGCCCCCCCTCTGTCTTAATTGATCGAGTACACTCCTACATATATCTTGGCTTAATATTCATTTAAAAAAAATGTAAGCTAACAGTTAATACATAGATTTAGCTAGTTTATTTTTGCTCTGTCAGCATTATCGGGCACAAAATGGAGCTGTGTCTTTTTTTGTGTTGGCTCTTTTTTTCATCAATTGCTCTCCCTTTGGGAAATGGTGAAGTGTTTTATGTTCATCCTAATGATCCTTCACAGTGTCCTAATGATGCTCCTTGTTATGGTATTAATGAATATGCTGATGGTATTGCTAATGATTTTATGAATGACAGTATCTACTATTTCCTGCCTGGAGTTCACAACTTGATTAGAAGCATTGATATAGAATGGGGAAGCAACCTTACTTTCCAGGGGAAAGGAATGATGATAGAAGGTCCTCATACTACTGTCATGGAGTCACCAGTGGTAATACAATGTATTGGTTATGTAACTGTTACTTTTGGTAATTGCAATAATTTATCACTATTGTACCTTACCATTAAAAACTGTGGCTATAATGTGGCTGGCAGTGGGAATGGTTATCCTGGTC
>NW_003547585.1:13773-16297 GCF_000090795.2 Amphimedon queenslandica | reverse complement strand
TTTGATTATTAATATTTCAATTATTAATTATCGAGAAAATTAACAGTAGGATGGAGTTTAAATTTTGTGAAAATTCAGGAGATCACCAGATCAAGTTTTGTTAAAATTTTGAAATTAGAAAAATGGAAAATCAAGAAAATTTTCAAAATTTTTGGCAGATGATTTCTTGAATGTTGCATGTTTTAGTAATTTCTACTAAAATCAAGAAAAGAATGGCAGAAAAGTACACTGACCTATGGGGTACGTGTATTTTCCCGCAAATTAATTTTCAGAAAAAAAGAAAATTGAAAATTGGAAAATTGAATGCCATTATGCTGTTTTATGCGCGCACTGGTAACATAAAAATTGAGCAAACGGTGCCGTTTATTCAATTTGTAATCACAGTATCTGTGTTTTAATTTTGAATAAAAATTAAAAATTGAATAGATTCTACCTTATTTATTTCTATTTACCAATGTCTCCCGTATTGTAAGTGACAGGAAAGCTCTTTTCAGCATAAGGATTTTCAAAGCAACTCGAGTTATAATGCTGATTTTACTGTTTCTTAATTTAAATGTGAGATGATTATAAAGATCTAGCAAAAACAGTGCTTTTTTCCTATTTTTAATAATAATCTATAATTTATCGTATTTCAATATTTAATATATTTATTTCCAGTGATGCAGAACCTGAATGTTACTCTATTCTTTAACTAGAATCAGACTTATGCATTGTCAGAGATATATACCTTTCGTTCGTTCGTGTCATGATGAAGGCTTGGCTATAATATGATGGGCGGGGCATGGCAACAGCCAACAGTCTTAACTCTCAAGTCTGGAAGAGTGGTTCTGGAAGAGGACATTCATTGGTGGTTGCATGTTCCTAGGGGCAGAAGCACTTGGATTTATTTTAAAAGTATGGCAATATGATTATAGCTCACATTGAATTATTTTTAATCAAAGTGAGAATTCAATTTTTGCCACTGGAAAATTTGCTCACAGTGCCATTCTGGTGCCATGTGTGGCATCTATGTGCAGTCAAGTCAGAGGCAGGTTTGGGGGGGATGTGTGCGACTGGAATTGGAAAGGGTAATTGGTGGGTGTGGTCAATTAAGAATCGTAATAGAGTAAATGAAATGAATAGGAACTCCTGTTGTGTGAGTGGATTATTCCATTCAAATTATTAGGTTGCCTAGTAGCAATGTTAACTACCTACTTCCCCTGATCAGACTTGCTGTAGCTCTGTAGCACTTACTTTCACCTATAATGCTTGCATAGTGATTGCACTGTCCTATGTCATTTGGTTGTTTTACCACCATCATGCCAAAATAGTCAGACTTAGGCTCTTTTACTTCATTTATTAGCAATTAAAAGTTTAAAGTGTTTGTTGGTCCTCATTATCTCCAAAGCAAAATTATAAAAGGAAGACCTAAAGCAAGCACCTATTAATAGGCCTTTCAAATTTAGTAATTCCTAAAGCTTGTGTTCTCAACATTTTATGCTCAAAAATAGGTAAGTCTGCCTTGCTCAGTTTGTCACTATTATCTCACTGCTTGCATGAGTAATGAATGTTACTTTTATGCCCAATATCTTGTCCTTACAAAGCATTAATTCTTTTGCTATTACAATTAAGGTTGGAGTTAAGGCCTAGTCTGGTTAGTCTGCCCATAGCAGCCATGGTATAAAGTATAAACAGCCTAATGATCTTTGAGTATCTGACTCAATTTATGACGTAACTACCATATGTAGCTTGATTTTCCAGGAACAGGAGTTTCCTATCCAGTTTCATTAACTGTAGTTTCTATGATATAATATTTTACTTTTCAATTATAAGCATCAACTTAATTATTTTGTCGTTACTAACTTTCAGGTTACCATCATTTCATTTTACACAACTTGCTGATTTCAGTTTATTTTTTTGGTACACATTAAAATACAAATTAATGTTATACGTTATCTTTTTTAACGACCTTGGGGCGAAGCCCCAAGGTCGCTCCTAAGATTGAATTCAGCCCCCACGATGTAAAATAATTGATTGTATGTCAAAACTTACATTTCTTCTTGTCTTCTATACACGTTGTATTGGAGCAATAACAATTATGACTCACTTATCAATGCTCCACCCAGCCCCCTTACATAAGTGGGTGTGGCCACGGTAAACAAAATGGCGGCTTGGAAGCAGAACAAAGTTATGAGCTTTCTAGCATGAAGAATAAAGCAAAGATGATGCCTAAAGACTTTTCAAAAATCACTATAAGGTAGAAAAAACCTTTATAAGTTTTAGTAAGAAGAAATAAATGCTTACTATGCAAGCAAGGTGGTGAAATCCATCTTAGGACAATTTTTATTCATGCATCTTTGTGCTTTTTGTGATTATTCTTTTATATTCCTAATCACACATAATCTCCTTGTTACGTTACAAGATGTACAACTAAATTCCCTCACTCTGATATCTTTAATGCTTACAAACAACATTGCCAATTACTGTTATGGACATTAGCATTATTTTTCACTTTGGCATTTGCTGTAAGCCGTATAGCCTCGAA
>NW_003547585.1:11268-13252 GCF_000090795.2 Amphimedon queenslandica | reverse complement strand
TTTTTACTGTTGACATGTTGAAATCAAAATGATGTGTGCAGATAGGTATGGTAATACTTTACTTACCAACTTCACATACTTACTACTTTATTTATTTACATACTTAACTTAACAGTAATTAATAACATTATTGTTTATTTTATGAGCCATTTGGTAGAGATATACATGTAATGCATCATGGTTTACATATTCCAGTGGCTGAAATCAAATTTAACGAAAAACAATACACTTTAATTTGAAGTACTCTGTACATGCATCATAGACTAATTGTACATAATACAAGTGTTAATAAAGGAAATACAGTACAGTATTATAAATTAATATGGTTGATATAATTATACTGAATCATAATCTTTGTTTTATATCTTTCTAGTTTTTATACACAGATTGTTGGCAGAAGATCTGTCTGTATTTGTTGTACATGTTTATCTCCATGTCTTAACTTAAAAGAAATGGTATTGCTCTTAATCAGTTGATAGTGCTATTATACTATTTAAAGTTGACAGTAACTATTATTTTGATTCTTTTTAAACCTTTTCTAAATTAGAAGAATTATAATGTTAAAATGTTATGTAGCTCCATTATTCAGTCCTAGTATCAAAAAAGGAATAATTTATGTATGCATTTAATTTTTACATTAAATATTTGCGTTTTTAGCAAAGAATTATTTTTGTTCTTTCAATCAATATTTAGTAATTTAAAGATGATTAATTAAATTTTTCAATTAAATTGACTTTTAGTGTCCATTTATAGTCAATTAAATTTATTATTTCAACATCTTCAGGTACTTCCAGCAGGAACTGTTTTTGTCATGAAATCGTCCAAGCCATGTAGAAGCATGGTTTCATAATATCCTCGTGGTGCCCTGAAATTTGGGCATGACTTAGTCAATGCTTCCTGACCACTGTACCATGCATCAACACAAGTTGAGCAACCAAGAACAGTCTTACAGCATTTTGTGACTATTTCAGGAGGTGTTGCTGGAGCTACAAGGCAAATGCTACACTGAAACGTGTCTCATTGTTTTCAGCAAACTGAGAGGGACCCTGGTGGTCTTTTGAAGGGTCATCATTTCTATTATGCTTTTTTTATGCCAGATAGTTCTATCAAAACAGCATTGTGTAATTTTTCATGATTATTTTGTGTAGATTTACGCTTCTTTTTATGGTGGGGGATCAAAATTATCGTCTGAATCGCTGAGGACTATCATAGATCCAGATTCCTTTTTAGAATTTTTGAGGTCCTTTGAAGTGACTGCGTATAGCTTTCGACCGGGATATTTGCAAAATTGTAGTCCCATAATAAAAATTTTAGAGATTTCAAAAATTTAGATAGTGGATATATTATAATAAGGTTTGAATCTTTCTACACATCACACAGGCCCAAATAATAACTTTATGATATACCTCTAGTACTCGGCGAGTCTTCAAATTCAATGCCATCACTTGCTACAATAATGTATTCCTCGCCCCATCTTCTTTTGACACATTCTACAATGCATCCTATATTTGCTGCATCGTCAGTATTATCAAAATATGTTGCACCCGTAATGTCAAACTCCATTTTCTTATTTTCAGCCTTTTGCATTCTTGCTCTTATAATTCATAGAGAAAAGGTAGGCGACTTCATGGTAGTAGAGCTAGGAGGATTTACTACAGATCTGAAAGAAGGAGGCATGCCAGGTGTTGTGCTTGTAGTAGTCATGGAAGTAGAAGCTCTTTGAGTATGGGGACGAGCTGGAGAGTCGGTTGATTCAGGTCCTACAACAATGAACTCGGCGTAATTATCATCAGCCACATCTGTAAGTGCTGAAAAATACCCGTCATTGTCTGGGAAAAAAGATCGATCTGTCAAATCATTCTTTAGATAAACTTCTTGTGCATCCACTTGGAACATTAGATAAACTTCTTGTGCATCCACTTGGAACATTCTATTTAAATTTTTAGTATTAACCTGGGATAACAGAAGTTCATTCCTACGCCTG
>NW_003547585.1:5868-7373 GCF_000090795.2 Amphimedon queenslandica | reverse complement strand
CTTGGATACAATATTTCTTGATTGGCTTTAGTGTTTTGTATCAAATATACCTCCACCCAACCAGTGCCATTGATTTAAGATGGACATGCAACACACAAATCTATTGATGCTATTGAATTTGCGAAGGAAACTAATATTCATATGCTGTTTGCCATCCCATCCCATGACGCATATTCTTCAACTACTGGATGTTGGTGAGTTTTAGATCATTTAAGACTAATTTTTCAAGCCATGTTACAATTACATTTCAAAGCATCCTGGACGAGTTGTCACAGCTGATGCTTTATTAGCACCTGTAGCTGAGGGTTGGCCTATCTCTTTTACTACTTTAAATGTATGAGTGGCTTTTGGAAATGTGGACTGTTCCCACTTAACCTTAGGATAGACGTATGGCCCAATCCACCAAAGCACTTGTAGCAAGTAGAATGTCAAACTTTAAGACTGTTGAAACTTGCCAAATGTACCCAGTTCTGATTCCATCACAGACAGTGTACCAGATAGCTCAGTTGATAGTTTTATTTTTACAATCGAATAAGAGGAGCTGTATAAAAAAGATTTCAAGAGGGCTTTGCTTTTCCCAATCTGGATATGTGGCGTGGCTTAAAATTAACTATCCCAAAACAGCACTGTCAACTACTCTGACATCAACTATCATCCCAGCCAATTTCAGCAAGTGCTTTTGATAAGCAGCAGTGGCTTCCTCTGATGCCTTGACCATGTAATATAGTTCTTCCTGTTCCACAAGAACAAAAGCATAGATGGAAGGTGTTACAACCAGAGGTTGCTAAATCACTGACATGCCAAAGTTAAAGGAAAATGAGAAAAGAGATGAAAATGAGATGAAGCTAGCTAAGCAACCACAAAAACAGAAAAATTGTAAAATGGAAGCACTTGAAAAAGAGCAAAAACAAAAGGAAAGTCAAAAAGCAAAGGAAAAGAAGATAAAAGCAAAGGAGGCTCTATTATTAGAGAAGCAACAAAGACAAAGTGAAGAGAAGAAAAAGGAGAAGTTAAGCAGAGAGAAGGAAAAAAAAGACTAAAAGACGCAAAAATATTGCAAGATAAAGGAGAGGGAATGAAGAAATGAAAAAAGAATCAAAGTAGATGTAACATAGGGTCAGAATCACAACTGGTAAGTTAAATTGAAATCTAACAACTATTAAGCCATTACTTTATTTTTTAATGTAGGAAGTAATTCACAGTCTCACTGGAAACTATCTGAATCTGAAGACAATACTATACATCCTAAGTGTGGTTTAGCTAGCCTATTCAGCTGATTATAACTCATATGATCTTTGGATTCGTTGCAATAAATGTGATGTTTGCTTTAATTTGATGTGTATTTTGGCGAAGAATGTCAAAAGTAACTGATCAAATTGCTTGGTTTTTCTGAAAACACACTGTTTTTTAATAATTTCAAGTATATATTAAAAGATGTCAGATTCCTAGTGAAAAAAGAATTTTAACCTGTCTCATAATTGTCTTATAATGTGCTCCGTGTCTCA
>NW_003547585.1:0-1663 GCF_000090795.2 Amphimedon queenslandica | reverse complement strand
GGGAATTGGATGATGAAACTACTTTGGATCTTCAGCAAATAATGACAGAACAGGAGTTAAATGTTAATAAGCTACCGGAAGACTCATTTAGACGAATATATTGGGGCAACAAAAGGAGGCTTTCACAAGACACAAAAATGGGATGCGTTGGCATCCATTGATGATACGTTGGTGCTTATACTTACACCATTTGTCTAGTAAAGCATATACTACTCTTAGGGAATCCGGGTGCCTACACCTACCATCCCAACAAACACAGAGAGATTACTCTTATTGTGTTGAATCTGGATCTGAATTCTCAGAAAAAGTGGATGAGCAAATAATGCTGGCTTCCAAAATGAAGTCATCTCCTGAGTGACATAGTCTCGTATTGCTATTAATTGATGAAATGTACATAAACAGTTTATAACAAACACACTGGCAAAATGGTTGGCTTTGTGGATCTTGGTACTGTCAACAACCATTTATTAGCTTTGAAGAATTGGTATCTTCTGTCAGTGAGAGTGCACCTACTTTAGCCACCTCAATGATGGTCTTCATGGTGAAAGGATTGTTCACTCACTTTCGTTTCCCATATTTGCAATTGCCATGCTCTACGATAAAGGGAGACTTGATATTCGAACCTTTTTGGGAAGCAATATTTGGATTAGAAAGGATTGGATTTAAAGTAAGCATATGTATTAATATTTAACTAAAATTATTTTTCATTAGGTTTTGGCTACAACTTTTGATGGTGCCTCAATTGTAAGATGGTTAACTGCATGATAGTTGTACTAAGGTTCTCTACAAGGCACTAAACATCTTTGCTAAGGAGGAAGATATATTTACCTTTTTCAGATCCTCCACATCCTATCAAAACTGTACGTAACTGCTGGAATTCCAAATGCTTGTAACCTCTGGGTAAAATATAATTGTATGTGATTTGTTTATTCATACACGATTATAGATTAATGGAAAAGATATCTCATGGAGCCACTTAATGCAGCTTTATGCTATTGATACAGGTAAAGGATCTGGACTAGTTATGGTTCCTAAGCTCAAGTACAAACATGTGCATTTGACATCCTTCTCCAAGATAAGAGTGGATTTAGCTGCACAATTTAGAATCATAATTTTGATCTAAATAATCATGTGTAATTCTTTTGGTGCTTAGTGAGTCAGTAGGGAAAGCACTCTGTCTTGCTGTAGGAACTAAGGCAAAAGAAACAGCTCGCTTTTTGCTTATATTTGTTAAGTTTTTTGACACATTAAACGTGACAAGCTTTAAGGAGGGAGCTCGTAAGAGAAAGAAGTTTATGCACCCTTATTGAAATGTAAACGAAGAGAGATTGGAAGTTAGTCATCAAATTAGCATACATTTGTTATGATCAATATTGTATTAGTGGTTAGAGAATGTGTTCTTCCCATATTTGGAAGAATGGGAAACTAGTGTCAACAATAGAGCAGTTTTCTGGTGCTGAAGAGATGAATGCTCTTAAGCTACGAGACAATCCTTAGTCTGCGTAGACATAGTAAGTTATGTGTGTGCTGTCATCATTATAATAAATTGAATAGGTCAAACCATTTGTGGAAGCACAATACCAATTCATCCTTGTGCTTATGATTAGACCTCTTTATCTTCTGCAGTACAGAGCGTATGATGTATCCAACTGTATAACAATGT
>NW_003547584.1:14076-16321 GCF_000090795.2 Amphimedon queenslandica | reverse complement strand
TCTCTTTGCTCTAATGTTAAATTAGGTACATTTATGTGCATGTCAGCAATATCAGCTACTGCGTCCATTATTTCACCTAGTAATTGAGGCTCATCATCTTCCTTGTTATCAGGAAGTTCTTCAGTGAAACCGGCTTTATTTCTTGCATCAACTATTTTCTTCCAATTACGTTCAGCTTCTAATAATTTCTGTAGTTTGTTGAAATGATTTTCAATACCACGTATAGATGCTTCTCTGTGACGCCTAAAAGCTTCTTCCATTGTTTCTCCTTCCATTACAAGTGTGCTTTCGTCTCTAAAAGCCACAAATAAAATATTAGCGAGTAATAAAAATCGTCTCTTTCCGCTTCTTGCATAGGATTAAATTTCTCATGGTTTGGAAGGACTGGCTTTGATCGAAATTTGTATTCTCTTTCTCCATTTTCTCCTATTTTATCAAATTTGTAATTGGCAACAAATTCAGAAAGAGATACACCTTTCATTTTATTCGGTCTTGTTGGATAAAAGTCTTCAATTATGCTAGGATTAAAATGTCTTTCGAAGATCGATCCATTTTAGTTAAATATGAATAGTTTTTGATTTTTCTGCTCCTCTTATGAGGCAAGTACACATTAACGTACTGTACAGTTACTGATTTCATGTATAAACTTTCGCCACGAAGATCGCTAGCTTCATATAGTCCTACTTCTTTACCTCGAAGTAATTTTTGGCCGATTTTCCAAAGCCTGCTGTATATGTTGTCACAGCTGCTGACTTCATCCCATAAGTCCTGTGCATGACTCTTTTCTGCTTTAGTGACATATCCAGTTACATACTCTGTTAAGGAAAGATTCCTCTCAGCTATGTATTGTAAGTCCATATTTGCACGCCACAATTTCAACAGTAAAGGATTATAGTTGTTGACTCGAACTTCTTTTTCATTTCGTTTTAGATAATATATTTTATTGCATGATTTCAAGCTGTTTTCTACATCATTGATGCAAATACTATCTCGTACTGGTCTAGGAAAATCAAATCGGCATCTAGATACATAGGTCTTGCCGACTTTAATATTTTGCTTGCAGTATTTGCTGCACTTGTGCAGTTGGTATTTTGTTACCAAAAAATTTAAATCAGGCGACGTATTACTATCTGGTATATGACAGGTAATTCTATCTTGTATGAAAGAACAGACTTCTTCTGGACGATCAATACCGACAACAGGAGCATTTTCAATCCATAGGAGGATGTGATAATGAGGTGCTCCACGCATTTGATATTCTTTTTTAACATAATATTGTTCTACTTTGCCTAGAACACCTCTCTGGAGAATGACTATGTTAAAGAAATCCTTAAATTTGTATGAAAATTGTCGTGATACTGAAACAGGGTCCTCAGTACATAATCTAGAAATACTATATGATTGTGGTGCATTATTCACTTTTCTTAAATATTGCGCTATATCAGCTGAATCATATTCAGCACAACTTAATGTAAGGAAAAGCGTTGGTGAGCCATACTCAGCAATCATTGCTTTGACTTCACCTTTCACACGGAACCAATAATGATTTGTGCCCCGTATTGGAGCCAACATGGTACTTAAATTGCCCTCAAAATCTTCATTTAAAACATTTATTTTTTCTAATATTTCAGCAACAGTTTGACCAACATTGCCCTTTGATGTTTTTAAAAAATTATATATGCCTGTTTTTAAGGCCTTGTTAATTTTTAATCCGTAATAGTGCAAACAATATGAATGATTTCTACGAAATCTGGAATCTTTGTTTAAAAGTCATGATTTTATGTATTCACTAAATGATAAAGTCTGTGCTGGATAGCTTTGTCTGGGATGATGCTCTCCATATTGTCCAGTAGGAAATAAAGTAGGAAAGCATAACAAATCAAGATGCTCTTGCCTATTGTCTATAGGTGCTTCTTTTACATTCATTAATTTATATTGACTGATATCAGAACCTGTTGCAATTTTACTCTCAAGATTTCTAATGGTATATGCCGAAAGGCCTTCTAAATCTTAATCATTTGCTTTTTCCAGCATTTTACAAGTAGTATTGCTAACTACTTGTATGACATTTTTAGACGATTCGTCGATGGAATCATCATCTACGTTTGTATAAAGCCAATTTATTTCTTTTAATTTTCTAAGTGCTGCTTTTATTTTATTCACATCAACTAGGCTACGCCAGACATTATTTAATTTAGTAGGCTGTCCATTAATAATAATATAAAGTTCTGTATTAGGCAAATGA
>NW_003547584.1:11868-13663 GCF_000090795.2 Amphimedon queenslandica | reverse complement strand
ATCTGATAGGATATTCCAACATCGCTATCTTAATTTTTAGCTTCAGTGACAGATTTTTTTCTTAAAAGCCTCTCACAGCTACAACAAGCATTAACAGCCTGATCAGACAAAGCTTTCTTAAATTCGTCAATAGCATCTACATACTGAAAATAAAGTACAGTATCTAAGTTTGGTATTCTAAATGGGTCTTCTTCTTCACCATCATTAATAGCGTAATACACATTATCAAATTCAGTCTCATCGGCTTCATTAATTTTTAAATCTATCAATTGTGCTACATCGCCATCAGCAAGGGAAGAATCAATAATATCTACAGTTAAATGGGCATTTCTAGCAACATAAGTGTCTTAAAAGGCGTCTCAACAAAGGATTATGAACAGATGCATTGCGTAAAATACACAGCAATCTTTTACAATCAGTATCATTACTACTACACACAATAGGATGGCCTATCCTTTCACAAACAATTTCTGAATATCTAAATATTTTTCAACATTATTTTCATCTTTTTTAACAATTACCGTTACACTTGCATTATCCCAGAAATCATGTTCATGCACTTGATCTATTTCTTCAACATGCAGGGATCTTGTCATATAATGAGTATTAGGACAATTATCACATGCATCTAAATGATTCCTCAATTCTTTAATGGGCTCATCAAAATTTTGTCTAACTTCAATAATCGAACTAATGTCACTTTCTAATAAAGACTTGCTCCTGTCTGTACAGTGCCATTTGAGGGCAGGCTTTTTCTTATTAGTATACATTCTATTATTATCAAAATTGTCATCTTCAGTGTCACTATCATCATTACATTCTTGTACTCTATCAATACATGATATATCAACCATCCCTGCTACATAACAGATGCCATTTGTATCAACAGGGATTGCAATTGGACTGTCTAATTGGCTATCAGAATTATCATTAGGATATAAATATGCTGATTCATAAAAATAAGGCTCACTATTCTTTGTGTGACATTGCTCATCAAAATCACTAAAGCTATTCAACTTCAATTTCCTAATGCTATTTGATGCACGTATCAATACGCCTACTTTGTGGGATCTGTTTTTCAAAACTGATTCTAACAATATACTTGCTGCAGCATTACATTTACTGTCATATGATATGTTCTCAAAATCTACACCTTTCATACTTGATGGTAATAAATCATCAACTATTTCGGGGCTGTAATATAGTGCTTCAATAATTTTCGTAAAATAATATTCCTTTGCTTCACAATTTGGTGCAGGTAGTGAGTAATTAGAACGTAGTCTATACAATATTTGTCCATAATGACGTTCATAATAATCTTTATTTAGCCGCCTCTTATTTTCCTTATTTAGTGCCAATTTTAATTTATCTATTTCATTATCAGATAATTTATACCTCAGGAATTTATCTTTTGTCACATGTAATATTGCATCTCTATTTTAATAATACCTTTTCAAAGAGTTCTGTTTATGAAGGCCTGGATCTTTATGATAGCGTTCCTTTGATTTTATTTTTTGGGGGTTCGGATTGTTTTAATAATGATCCCTAGATGCTTCTTTCTTTGGTTGTGGAATATTTTGATAATGCTTTCTAGTGGCTTCTTTCTTTGGTTGTGGATTATTTTGATAATGCTTTCTAGAGGCTTCTTTTTTATTGTCTGGATTGATCCTATAATTTTTTTAGAATAACAAGTTGATTTTAAATTTTTGCTATCCTTGTTTTTGTTGTACCAATTTTTACGTTACTGCAATATATACATAGGATTAAATGCATGAAACTGCTTGAGTAAGCTAGC
>NW_003547584.1:4267-11087 GCF_000090795.2 Amphimedon queenslandica | reverse complement strand
GGTACCAGGAGAATCGCTCAGTGAAGGAGAGCTCATCTAAGCCAATCATAAGCCTGTAAAGCCTAAGGGAGAAGAGTTATAATCATTTAAAAATTATAAATTTGGTCGCCATCTTGAAAAATCAACCTTAACCCTACATATAGGCTACCGCCTATATAAAAATCTTATTTCTCTACAAATCAAAGTATGAAACTCCGCTTTCGTTGTCACTTTACATACCTACATGAAAGCAAAGAACAAAAAATTACTTGTGTGTAGCAATGAAGCTATACAGCATAAATATAGACCACGATTTGAGAATTGTTTGTGGGAATAAGATGAATTGAAATAGGCTAACAACACACCTGGGATCAATTAAAATTATGCTTACATAACAGTTAAGCCTAAAATAATGCATTTGGACTTCTTGTTAAGATTGCGTTGACATGGTGTACTGACTACAAATTCGTTACAGATGCAGGGAAAATGCTCCCAATCGAACCAAGTAACAAAACATGATCATAATGAACATATAGAAGTGTGACAATCAGTGTTTTCTGTATAATGCTCAGCTACTTGCCACCTCACGAGGTGTGCTTTTGAGCTTCTTTTTATAAATTTTTAAACTTAAAGCAAATTTTGTCAAAAATTTCTAGGAGAAACTTCTTAATTTTTATAATGCTTTTCATGCATATTGAGAATCATTTCAACAGACGGCAGAAATTGTTAGAAGTGGAACGTAATTGGAAGGAAATAGTCGATGCAATAAAAGTAAAGGCAGTTTTACTGAAGAACTTCCTGATAACAAAAAAGATGATGAGCCTCAATTACTGGGTGAAATAATAGGAGCAGTAGCTGATTTTGCTGAAATGCATATAAATGTACCTAATTTAACATTACAGCAATAAGAGGCAATACTTAATGTAGATCGAAAAAGAATTATTGATAAAATTAAGACTCATTTCATAAGTCAAAATGAAAGTGAAGACTTATCAGAGAATGAGTCTTCAAAACTACTTAGATTAGATGAAGTCAAACCACTAAAAATGTTTATTAGTGGTGATGGTGCAACTGGTAAATCATTTTTATTAGAGGCAATAAAATGCATAGTAGATGACATGGCATCCAAAAAATGGTCAAATTATGTGAGCTATAGTAGCACCAACAGGTATAGCCGTTTTCAATTTTGGTGGACTAACAATACATAGATTATTCCAGCTACCAATAGAGCATGAGGTAAGGACAGCTGGATATTGAGCTTTGAATAAAGAAGCTCAGAAAAGAATAAAAATGACAATAAATGGTATCCAATCTAAATCTAGCATACTCATTTAGAAAATATATTTGGAACTGATGAATTGTTTGGATCTAAAAATATTTTATTTGTAGGTGACCTTGTACAATTTCCACCTCATAATAGTAGACCAGTATTTAAATTAGCAACAAACTTATAAAAACTAGACTTACAGCTGCAAATGCAGTTAACATACGGAAAGAAACAGTAAAGTATGATGAACTAACAATCAATGAGCAACAAAAAGGAGGCAAAACTTTCTTTAAGATGCTTGATTCTGTTAGGCATGTTCTCTGACTGATGAAACTATTGATACTCTTAAGAGTCGCATATTTAAGGTTTCAATTTAAAAGAAATATAACGAGTTGGAAAGTGAAGGAACAAATCCTCCAAATTGCCTATTTTCTAATGTAGACTCCTGCCAAAAAGCCAATGAATTAAACGAATTAAATAGAATTAGCATGTGTTGATGTTGTTAATGAAAGTGGTAGCACAGCAAATTTTGACAACAAAAAAAAATTAGAAAAACTAAAAGATCAATCAACTAAAGCAGCTGGTTTAGAAACTGTATTGTCTGTAGCAGTAGGCTGTAGAGTAATGCTAAGACGTAATATTGATGTGACTGTAAGATTAGTTAATGGTGCCATGAGTATATAATGGGTATTTATGCTACATGTATATCAATTCAATTTGATCATATTGATGTACCTTGTGACATAGAAAGGGTTACATCTAGATTTATGCTATCAAAGAATATGCATATACACAGGAAATAGTTTCCCTTTATACTTTCTTATGCTATTACTGTACATGGTATGGCATACGTTGCATTGTCTCGTGTACGTACATTAAATGGATTACATTTATGTAATATTTAACACATGGGGTGGCGTGTATTACTAGATTTATCCGCACAAGCTTCCGTTTAAGTTGACAGAAATAGTGCACGAGGACTGAAGGCCCCAGTGCGCAATTTTTGTCAACGAGACCGGAAGCAAGTGCGATTAAATCCAGTAATACACCACGCCCATGTGTTAAATGTTTTAAAGAAGACTTGTAGCAAAGATTAGCAGTATTTATCATGTGGCTTGGTGCTAATGGCGGACAGCAGCAGCTCGATTAGAAAAGGAAAGAAGAGCTCTATTACGCTAGCAACAGTTGGGAGCAAGCGCATTCTGTACTATTCAAAAGACGCCTTAGATGTTGCTGCTCAGGGAGTTGTTTCAAAAAAAACCCTTTGTATCAATGAATGGGCCCAGAAGATCTTAGATCGTTGGATTCAGTTTCGAGCAACGATAGAGGATCCATCTGAGGCCGTTCCTTGTGATCTCCTGTCCTGTAACGACCCACAAGTATTAAGTGAATGGTTGAGCAAGTTTGTGATGGAGGTTCGCCAAGAGTCTGGGGAGCCATATCCTCCTAGGAGTGTACAGAGCATTCTTTTTGGCCTCTATAGAATCTCTAGAGAGAACGGTATTTTCTGCAATTTTTTTAGATAAGAAGGATTCTCGCTTTAGCTATCTTCACAAGACACTTGTTATGCTCTGTAGCAAGCTACATTTGGAAGCTGTGGGGGCAACTGTTCATTCAGTACCAGTTATTACTGTGGAAGATGAGCAGTTACACTTGGATGGTGGTGTTTTTTTAATGGTTAATCCAACGAGCCTTTTGCATATGGTTTTTTATTTTGCTTCCTTGCACAGTTGCCTGCGTGGTGGGCAGGAATAACGACACTTATCCGTGAGCCAGTTTGTGAGAATACATGATGTCAGTCAATATGATGCTAACACATACAATGGAAAGACAGATTTCATTTCAAACAAGCGTATTAGTGTAAAAAAATTCCTATGATTGTTTTCACCACCGTATGTTCATTGCTCACATGTATTAATTCTCACTTGTATTAATTCTCACTTGTATTATTCCTAGCATCATAATTATTGACTTTTATTATTTATGATGAATTTAAGCATGCACAGTTAGACCTACATATGTACTAACACATAACACAAACATACATAAACATAACTATCGTACATAATTATTAATCTTATCATCTCTCCGAAGAATGAGATTATTATTGATCTTGTCATCACTCCGAAGAGCGATGTTATTCATCTTATCATTCCAAAAAGTGAGATTATATTGATATTATCAGCACTCCAAAGAGCGTGATCATAATTAATCTTATCATCACTCCAAAGAGTGATTTTAATGATCTTATGGTCACTCCGAAAAGTGAGATTATATTAATCTTATCATCACTCCGAAGAGCGTGATTTTATTGATCTTATCATTACTCCAAAAAGTGAGATTATTTTGATCTTATTATCACTTTAAAGAGCGAGATTTTTTTTATAGAGAGAGAGAACGACATATACGTGCATTGTACAAAGACACATATGCATACAATACTATATATACATTAAACAAAATACAAGGAACACAATAAATGTATCGGTACATACATACAAAGCTAAACACATTCATATACTTAACATTTTTAAAACATCCAAAGCATAATACATGTACAGTACATACATACAATACAAACATAATCGTAATACATCTATAGTAAATATACGCTCAAATCATGAATATTATTTAAATTATTCAAATGTATTATCCACTCTAAAGAGCTGGATTTTATTAATGGTATCTTTACTAAATACTTAAAGCAAGAGTGAGATTTTACTAATATTACAATTACTGATGCTAAAATCCACCCTAAAGAGCTGGATTTTAGTAATGGTATCTTCACTCAATACTTAAAGCAAGAGCAAGAGTCACATTTTATTCATTTCTCATATAGGTACACCTATTGTTTATGATGTAACCATCACTAATATTACAAGTTCTGATGCTAAAATCCTCTCTAAAGAGCTGGATTTTATTAATTTTATCTTCACTCAATACTTAAAGCAAGAGTGAGATTTTACTTCTGGGCCCACCATCCATCCCCAATCTCCATTCCAATAATAATAATATTTATGAATAGAGTCAAGAGTTGCGTATTATACTATAATATTGACCACAACACTTTTGTGGTTTTAATTTGTATTAGTACATTTTCTCTTGACTATCCCAGAAGACACATCATCATTTATAATCTATGGTTCCTTAGTCTATCCATTTCATCATTTGCTACTGTTGATGATGTGATTTTCTTTTCGACTAGTCCTAGTAGAGCAACTCCTTGGAGTGTTCTTACTCTACTTAAGGCAACATATGCCATTCCATCTTCAAACATTTTAGGGCCTAAATCGATTACTGCAGCATCAAGAGATAGACCCAGAACTTCATGTATAGTAGCTGCCCAGCAAGGTAGTAATGGTAACTGTGTATGCTGTAATGTTACTCCTTGCTTGCCATAGAACTTGGCCATGACTGGTTCTATTGGGACAGCTTCTTGTTCTGATGAATCATCAATTGTGACACGGCTCACCAGACCTACACGTGGGTCATGAAATTTGCATATACTTTTTGTGGTAAGTCCCCTTTCTTTGCTTGATCATCAGCTCCATTTGGCCAAGAGAAACCAACAATTATTCCTCTAGCTCCATTTACTAATCCTTCCTCATATAATGTTACATCGTAACATAACCTGTGCTGCTATGGCTAACTTCACTTTACGTGATAAGCCAGCACAATCTCTATTATTGGAAGGTATGAGTGACTCTGGGACTTCATGTGATACTACACCAGGAATCAGTGTTGTTGACTCTACTATTGAATTCTCTGCATCAAATTCATATAGTTTAGTAGAGTGTGATAAGTCTTTCAATCTACTGTCATTATATTCTTCTACTTGTTCTTTTAAAGGCATTAGGCATAATGCATCAACAAATGGAGGTTGACTGACATCAAGGGATCCCTGATTACACTTGTCAATCTCGATCAGAGTACACTTATGTCAGACTTTGTCTGAGAACCAGTTCTGACACGGTTGAGAATATCTGAATATTCTGTGTCTCCTCTTTGTCTCATATTTTGAGTTAGTTCTATTAGTTTGAACTCATCCTTCCACAAGTGTGTTGAGCCTGGATTATTGCCTCTGCCATCTTGAAATAAAAATTTGTCCCTCACTGGTGGCAACTAAAAGAAGTCACCTACTGCAATGACATTCAGTCCTCCAAGGAGAATGTCAGTGTCATCAGTTCCTTTAATTTCAGTTAGCCTCTTGTGAATGCAGGACATTGTGAAGTATGAGACCATACTTATCTCATCTATTATTATGGTGTTCACATATTTCCATGATTGTCTAAAATCCTTTAATCTCTCAGCTACAAGCTTTCTGTCGGTGGTGGAGTTTCCATGCTCTACAGGAAGATTGAGAGCCTGGTGAATAGTTAATCCACCAATATTAAACGCTGCAACACCAGTTGGTGCCATTAAAACACAAGCATTTCCAGCACCAATATGAGCTGTTTCTAAATGCCTTTTGATGACACTTATTACATGGCTTTTACCAGTTCCAGCACCACCTGTTATAAACATACGAAAAGGGCTGGGCATTGACTCTCTGGTCCTCATTTGAAAATCATGTACTGCTCTTGAATACTCAAGGACCTTCTCATAAGGGACTTTCTGGGAATCATTAAGACTTGCTATACTTGCTTCAAACTCTGAGTCTGAAAAGCGGTGCCTTGAGATAGAGTCTAGAGTCAATGCATCTTCTGTGTCACCAATATTTTGTTGTATATTTTGACCGCATAGATTTTGATGATCATTATTATCATCAGCTAGTAATGCAGCTAAATTATCAAAGTATAGTTCATGGTCATATATTGGATCATGACCATCACCTTCATTATTATTTTCGAAATTTACGTGTGAAGTACAAGGAGCAACAGGAGCGTACACAGCATCGCCACTTTGATTTAGTACACGCAATTGGTCTGTCGCTCTTTGTATTTCATCAGCAAACGAGGAGTGTTTTTCTGTACTTAAAACTTGTAATTTGTCTTTACTTGCTATAAATGATGCTTGAGCAGAGCCATGATTTCCAATTAAATCAGGAGTCTCATTTCTCCATGGGAGATAAAGAAAGATTAACTGATAGTAGTAACTATCACCATGAGGCTTGTGTTATTGTTGGTAATCTCAAGCATGCTTGCTTTCGTCTTAGATATATCTTTCCTAGACCATTCTTTAGTTCATATCTAGGTTGGGCACAGGAAATTTTTTGGCTCATAATTTGTAGCAGCAACATTATACCATACAGAAAAGTGTGCTAGACTCATACTGTCAAATGGTTCTCCATCAGGACGAGATTGATATCTATCTAATGGACCAGGATTGAAAACATCATCTCCAGTACTCATAGCTCTTAGCTTTGTAATTGACTTAAATAGTCTTCCTCTTTTCTCTGGTCTGTTTGTATTTATAAATACATATGATCGACTAGAGCCTCTAATGTAAGCCAGTAGTACAAAATAGTGCCTCTTGAGCACCGAGAATCCTGTGACTTAAAGTGTTTCCTATTTTTAAAAGTTTTTGTGTCTGGGAACAATTTACTGGTAATTTATCTAGCTTTCTTGCTATCTA
>NW_003547584.1:1699-3699 GCF_000090795.2 Amphimedon queenslandica | reverse complement strand
AATAGGTTTCTAGTACTAGTAGATGTGCTTGATTGTGCAGTTTTAGCACAAGCTCTGTTTGTACTGGTACTAGCTCTAGCACTCTCAGGCCCACTACTAGTACTGGCTGTTTGATCAGCAGGTGGAACAGAGACTGTAGCGTTTGTGCTCTCCGGTGCCTTAACTAACACAACTCCATCACTATTTAGTGGCCTAGGCAAAGAATTATATACTTCAGACACATTTGCTGGAAAATTAATGGTCTGGCCAGCCAATGCTCTTTGACCCAATGGCAACACTATTAGTTTCATAAAGGCTTGCACTCTTGTAATTAGTCTGTTCCATTGTCGTCAAACGGGATAATTCAGGTGGGATTGCATATTATTTATTGTAGCAAATGGAGGAATTTTCCCTTTCTTTATAAAAACCATACATCTACTACGAACATGACACTATCATTTACTTCTTCATTAGGCAATAAGGCTGATAATTGTGTATCATTAATGCACGCATGATAATGCTGTTGTAATACATCATGCACTTTACTCACATCAACCAATGATACACCTTTTGGGTAGCATAAACATTCGCATGTACAGCATACACTGGTTGGAGATAGTCGTATCTCTTTTTGCAATTTTTTGAGATCTTTTCTAGATAGCTGTTGCTGACGAACACTTTCTGGTGAGGGAGCTGGAGGTGGCTGATTGGCCACTAAACCTCTACGATATTCCCTCATTATTTGATTACGTTGAGCTCTTTGCTCTTCAGATTCTGAGTCTCTTCTTTCAAGATCTCTTTCACGAAGATCTAAGAGACGTTCTTCTTATTGAGCTTCTGATTCACTGGCACATCGCTGCTGTGATCTTTCACTTAAGTCAGCAAGACGTTTCTGTCTTTGAGACTCTGAGGCATTGTTAATTCTTTGCGACTTCTCTGTCTGTGATCACTTAGATGTGCTTCTCTGTGATCTGGTGATTCATGATTGGTACCTCTTTGCTAATTTCTATGTCTTTGATCACTTAGACGTGCTTCTCTGTGATCTGCTGATTCATTATGTATAGATCTAGCCCTCTGTGCATATTCTCGCATCTTTCTCAATTTTTTGGCTTTATCTTCTTGAGACTCATTAGATCTATGTTCCCTCTGCTTTTCTTTTAAGTAATCAATGCATATGTTTTTATTATTACTCACGTCTGGGAGTGGTAGTCAACGCTGTATTGCGGGTGGGCCATAGAAAGAGTCTATGATGTCTTTCCTCTTGTGCTTTTTATGTGACGATACTGTTGTGGTGTGTGCATGTTGTTGATTGGCGGATGTGGCAAGCATCCATTGAGGAAATAAATAAGCTTCATCTCGCTTCTTCTTCGCTACCATTGCTGGTAAGGAAGTTTCAATCTTCTCACATGAAGTTATTTTTGAAACTGAGCGTCTTACATCAGTTGCTTAGTTATAATAATGGGCTAATAATATTAATAATAATAATTAAGGCGTGGTCTAATTTGATTGAATAAATAGACCTATTAATTCTTGACACATTAATTATTATTGGTTATTAAATTATTAATATTACAACAGCTGCAACTAATTTGATTTTGCGTAGTACTTAGTACTGACGATTAATTGAAGTTGAAATGGGGAAGACAATGAGGATTATGATCTCCTTTAAGACAATGATGTAAATTATATAATTACAATTAAATAAGCTTTATATAAATCTTCAATAGAAGGAAATGAAGTCTCTACCAGGGACTCAGAATCGGCTACCACCGCCAGATGAGACCGCCGATGATTTACCACCACACCGTAGAGAAGGAGGTAGAAGACCACCGCCTCCCCCTCCCATAAGACCACCATCTCCAACACCACCGCCAAGACAGGAAGGCAGGCGTCCTGAGGAATTACCTGCTGACCGAGGAGGTTGTGATCAACGGCCGGTTGGGCTGCCGGCACCTGGGAGAGGAGCAGGAAGAAGAAAAATAGGAGGTGGTACTGGTAGAGGTGACGGGTCTCGTGGTAGA
>NW_003547584.1:0-1264 GCF_000090795.2 Amphimedon queenslandica | reverse complement strand
TCAATAAAATAATTTTAATAATTATTGTAATATATTATTTATACGGTAGTCATGTTCACCAGTTGAGGTGAGTGTGGATGGGTTGACTAGTGGATCATGTGGTCTCCACTATACAATGTTTCATAGATGATATTCCTTAACTATGCAATCTTATATTCTAGAAATCCTATTATGCATGGTAGGAAAGCATGTAAACAATTTTTGTTACATTTGAACTATTTATTTACTATCTTACTTTATTGAAGTGAAAATGGCTTGAGCCAAGCCATTTCTAGTACATCTATATAGTTTGAATTGCAGGAAGAAGATCTGTAATACAACTTAGTGCCAGTACAACGGCAGCCATTTTGTTTTGATTACCACACCCACTACGTAACATGGGCGGGTGTTGCTAAGGCGTGCATTTCTCCAATACAACATGTATAAAGGAATGAATTGTTGACATACAATCAAATATATATATCGCACGTGGGTGAAAACAATCTTAGGATGACCTGGGGGCTGCGCCCCCAGGTCGTTACAACAACTTACACAGATTTAAAGGTATCCACAGCAAGAATAAGGTAGTCAGGATTTATGCTGTGACTGATTCTGGGAAATGTTTGGTTCCTTTGCTCAACTTCTACTTTAACAAGTTACCTCCAGATCCGAAGGCTTTCTATTTACGCCCACTTATTAATTTTTTACATAAATTCGGTAAGCCCTGGTATTCAAATGTTTTTATTGGCATTAATACAATGGGAAATATGATGAAAACAATATCTGAAAAAGGATGTCTTTCAAATGTTTATACCAACAATTTTTCGAGAGCTACTGCAACACATTTTTTTTTGTCAGATGTTTCTGAAAAAGTCATTTAGGAAAAGACCGGGCACAGAAGCTTATCAGTATTGAGAGCCTCTGAGAATACCTCTTCAGACCAGTTGAAAGAAATGGCAAAAATGCTAGACTCAGACTCCATGTATAAAAAATAAGAATGCAGATCCTGATAAAATTCCAGTACCAGAGAAGAAAGCAGAAGAGGTAGATGATAATCCACCAAAGAAGTTGCGAATGGCAGATGATACACCACTAAAACCAAAGCAAATGGCTCAAAAATTTTCAGGCAGTTTGGAAAATTGTGTTACTAACTTCTACAATAACTCTGACTCAAAATAACTCATTGAAGAGACTACAACTTACTCTCTAATAATTATCTAATCATTTTTGTCAATTTGTCATTCATTTACCATTGCTCATTAACACTTCAAAGCATTTCTTTGTA
>NW_003547583.1:12275-16365 GCF_000090795.2 Amphimedon queenslandica | reverse complement strand
TAGAGACAGAGTAATCAGTCGCAGAACCGGGAGTAGGCATCTGTAGAACACTTCTTTTGACCAGCATTAGAACTTTTACCACCCAAGACACCNCTTTTTAGTGAAGAAACACCAAGAAAATTCACAAGTAACCACTCGAGTAGCCATTTTGCCTTAATTTTTAGGGGCGCGGCCGCACGTTATGAATAGTTATCAATACTACACGTCATCATTAATGATGTCATCTTGAAAAACGGGCCACTTTTTCAAGATGACATGCTTCCGTGAATGTGTCCATTTAAGTCACTTCAAAGTTTTCCATTACATGCATATGTGGGGTTGATGTAGGGAGATTTTTCATGAAGGTCACTACTGGCATTTCTATTTCATATTTATAGTGCATGGATAAAGAAACACTGTATAGTGCAAAATTTTTGAGGGCTGCAAATTTCGTGAATTTGCCTAAAAATCTATTTTGCAGATTTGATTTTCATGAATTTATGCCATCTGCCACTTGTTCCATAATAATTTGATTTTGTCAAAAAATCATGAAATCCACAAAATTTATAGCCCTCAAAAATTTTGCACTATACAGTATTAAATCACCATGTTTGTGGCATTTTCAAATAACATGAAACTATGAATTTATATTAATTTTATTAGGAACAGAGATATCGTGGTAAAGGTGCCAGTAATGGTGATCCATATTTCCGTTGTGGATCCAAGGATGCTGTCTTTGTATCTATGGATATGATAACAAAGAAATCTCAATATCCTATCGATGAGAAGAAACCTGCTGCTACAAGAAGTGCCATTGTCATTGGTGAGCCAACCAAGAAAAGTCCCGGTGGTACAACAACAGAGTTTAAAGAGAGAAAAGAAGTTTTTGATTCCCAAAGACCATTTTTTGCAAGAACAGATCCTAATCATGAATCAAAGTTTAAAATTGATGATCGTGTGGTTGTGAAGTCAGTAAAAGATGAAGTGTTTAATGGTACAGTAAAGTGGGTGGGGACAACTAGAGTTTATAATGAAGGAGACAAAAATTTGTCTACTATTGCTGCTGTTGGAGTTGATGTGGTAAGTGATTTGCATATCTAAACGTTATAACACCCCCGCTGCAGGATACATTGCATTTGTATGATCGAGCCCGAAGGCGAAGTCATACAAATGCAATGTGTCCTGCAGCGGGGGTGTGTCAACATATTTGTGTAGTAATGAGTGGGCGTATCAAAGGCACACACCAATGCGCATGCTCAGTAGCACCACACCTCATGCCCATGGTAAAATGGTAGCAATGGAGGACAAGAGGCACAGAAAAAGGTTAGGCTTCAGTCTTACTATTTTCAGGCTATAATGTCTGAAGAGGTCAAGAACAGAGATCCTGCGTGCTAACCGGCCATGTATCGACCTTGCCTTCCCCGGCCATCTATATTTAGTATTGAGGCTTAGTCAACCATTGATTTCAACGCGGAAGGAAAGCAGCGAAACTCTACCTGCATGGATTATTGGTCTGTGAATTAATATAAAGTTTTCTGCACTCCAAAAAATCACAATTGTTCCGACTTTGTACCTGTTGGTTCCCATGGGCCACTGGACCTAGGCCAGACTTTATTGATAGTTGACTTTCAGCTTATAATACCTGTACAATAATGTTATTTCTTATATTTTATTTTAAGAGATTTTTGCTGTCAACCCACAGGAATACAAATAAAACCGCAGGGAGTGTTACAAATGAAAGCTGTGTTACATCACATTTGTAACCACAGGCGGTGCCTTTGATATGCCCACTCACTATTATACATGTATTTATTATGGCTAATATACATTTATGTAGGATAAGGCATTTTTATCAATTGACAAGCATTTCCCTGGTATGTGTCTTGACATTACTGGCAGTCGTGGTCAGGAAGTTTTTAAGGTTCCTTTATCTCACACTCGTTTGTTCCTTCCTGAGGAATATGGTGTTGTACTTCGTGTTGAAGAGTATGCTAAACAACGACAAGAAGCTAATGCTGATAAGTGGGAGACAGAAATAGCTAAGAAATATGGTTTAAGTTTAGAAGAATATCGATCTCAGACAGAATATATGGAGAAAGCTAAGTTAGCTAACAAGGAACAAGATAACCATTCTCGGAAAACAGGAGGAGGACAGGAGGAAGAAGGAGCTGCTGGAGTTGGAACTTTTAAGAATAACAAAAGTGAAAAGGATAAGATATCAGAGTCCATGATGCACATAGAATCTGGTGAGCCACTCAGTGAAGAAAGGAGACAACAAGAAGAACAAGCATATGAACTAGCAAGACAACAGAGTCAACATGGTGATAGTGATCAATCTGAATATGCAGTTATTAAAGGATTAGAAGTAAAACCTGTGGACAACAACTACTTAAATGTAGATATTCCTGAGCGTCAACAAGATATCAATCCTATTCCTGAAGACTTACGAAAACCATCACCAAAAGCTCATCACGAAGAAGAAGGATACAAGAGCCTCTCTTCTAATGATACTCCTCATCAACGCTCTCCTAATCTTCGTCGTTCTCCTGACCCTCCTGCTGCTGGTTATCATCTTGGGCAATTTCGTGATCGTGATTATTCTAATCGTCCCCATGATCCTTCTTATGATCATGGTCGTAATGATCTTCATGATCCTCCTCGTAACCCTGATCGTCATAGTGATCTTGAGCGTCATCGTGACCTTCCACATGATTCTCATCATCCTCCTCCTCCTGATCCTGGTAATCCATCTGGTGATCCCCCTCCTGATCCTCATCGTCAGTTCACTATTGGGTCAATGGTGTATATTGATATGCAAAGAGGTGATCCATTGTATGGTGTAGTAAAGTGGATAGGGACAGTACCTGATTTCAATGGAGCAATAGCTGGAGTGGAAATGGCAAGTGATCATGCATACGTACAAGTACTGTGTATTGACTAATGTACATGTATGTACTCTTTATAATAGGAGAGGCCAATAAAAGATTGTACTGACGGTACATGGCGTGGAACAAGATTTTTTACATGTCCTCCTGGTAAAGCTTACTTCTGTCCATTGAATAATCTTAGACAAGACACAAGATATATGGATGAAGGACAAGTACCAGCACATATGAGACAAGATTGTGATAACCGTATGTTATTATATTTTGATGCATTATCTATCTCTTTGTAGCATTAGCAAAGTATGCACCAGTAACTGAAGAAATTGACACAATGGGATCTCCTGATGAGTTATTCCATTTGTACACTGGCGATGGACGTGGTATTCAAGGTCATCATAATTCATGTTACCTTGACTCCACTGTGTTTGGATTATTTGCTCTCTCTGCCTCATTTGATGATTTGTTATTGGAAAAACCAACTGAAGAGGTTGGAAGAAAAGTTAAATATTACCTTTGGAAAGGAATTGTTAATCCTTTGAGAAAGTAAGTAACTGGTTTACATTACCTGTTACTATAACTGGTTTTTCCTGTATAATAGGTATGGATTAGCAAGATATGAGTCAATAATGGACTTAAGAGATAGTTTAGAAGAATTTGGTAGAATGAAAGGAGCCAAAACTGATGAAAAAGGTAAACTATAGTAACATGAATTACTATGATATCATCATCATCAATATCATTAGATCCTGAAGAATTTCTTAATCTTTTGTTTAAGGAGGTGCTTCACATACCTCCATTTCTGACTATTAAGTAATTAATTAATAATTATTATTGTTATTTAATATTGCATTAGACGTCCTTTTGGAATTGAAAAGGAGTTTTTCATTCAGCTGTTCTTTGAGATTGATCCTAATAATACTGAAGTACCTAAAACAGAGAAACTGATAGCACAAATGTTTCATGAACAAAACATCTCATTCACTAGAGTAAGTTTATATTACTTATCATAACTTGTGATAATTATGACACTTGATGTGTAGGTTCCTTCCAAACTGTTGCTTCAGATGCCACGTTTTGGTAAAGAATTCAAAATGTACAGCAAAATAATTCCATCACTGACACTTGATGTGAAACCATTAATGGACCCCAGTAAGGAAAAAGTAGTTCTACATACAAAATGTGCATGTAATTGTTATCAAATTCAACTCCTTGTATAGGTGCTAGAG
>NW_003547583.1:5788-10670 GCF_000090795.2 Amphimedon queenslandica | reverse complement strand
GTAGTCCTTCATCATTCCATACAATATGTAGCTTTGGGATGGCAGCTGTGGCCTGTTTCTCCGCAGTGTCTTGAACTCATGAGAGAGAGCAAGACGGAGTATGGTATTAGGGACTGAGCTCTTTCTACAGTCCATCAGTTCGCGTGCTATTATATTGAAATCAGCTTCGTTGAAATGAGGCCTGGCTCTTGGATAGGCGTAATGTAGAAACCTCTCTCTATTGGCCAGTTTCCCAAACCTCAGCTGGTAGAGATGACTACCAACAATTGCTACATTTGGAAGTCGGTCGGACCTCCCACAGGCCTTGTTGTAATGATACTTGACGAACTTGAGCCAGTATACCAGCTGCTTAGTGATATCATCAGTCTTGTCGTGAAGATTGACAACGACAATAAAGACAGCATCTGAGAGGTGTCCACAGTGTAGTATTGCTTCGTGTACAAACTCACGATGTGACGAAAGGTCGTAGAAAACTACGTTCCCAAACCAGGCGCTTTGGAACGGGGTCGGAATTATTCCAGCCTTGTGAGCACTGACGTTTGAGACGCTGAAAAATAAATGAAAGAATTGACTCTTGACACCTTCAATTTGGAGGGATTTTATAAGAGTGCTCTTTCCTGCATTGGAATCGCCAACAACAATGACTGGTATGGTACTCTCTAGCTCCGCCTTTGGGAATCGAATGGCAGGGAAATGCTGTCTGAAATCAGGATAGAGATTGAGTGGATTCCCATTTGAATGTTCCATGACTAATTTGAGTTTAATGAGAGAATTGGGTGAAGGATCACAGGCTGCTATCTGTAGCAGGTTGGCGTGATTAGATGGGATGACAGCTGCTTTAGGGAATTCCAACAATGCCTTAATAATATCAATACTATCAACGTGGAATGCAATGTGTAATGGGGACTCTCCTTTCGCATTTCGTAGCCACTTCAATGACTCCTCATTTCTCTTGTGTATTGCAGTGAGAACAACTTTGACCATTTCCAAGTTATTGACAGTGACAGCAATGTGTAGTAAAGATGAACCCTCTTTGTCCACTATTTGTAATAACTCCCCTAAGTCATCACTGGGTAGCTGAGGATCGTGCAGCAACCTGGAAGCGTCTTCCAAATTCCCCAACTTCATGAATCCGGCAATATTTTGAAACAAGTTCAAGAGAAGCCCCTGTTCTTGAGATGTAGTGTTACCTCCGTCTGCACAAACTTCATCAATGGCATTGTTTGATGGAGGCATCTCACTAGCATCAACCTATTAGAAAAACAACATAGCATGTCACTATTATCAATATTATTATTTTGAGTTTTCATGCAGGACCTGAAATTACATTCCAACAATGTTCAGACACATTGCTTAATTAATTTGATCTGCTATTATAATGAAATGACCAGACAAGGTTTCTAACAGGATTTTGACAAAGTGCTCATGCAGTTTTTTGTCAGTGGATTGTCAAGTTGCTCAGAAATTGGACCAAAGACTCTTATACCTTATATAGCATATACAGAGTATTTTGTCAAAAATGGCTAGGAGAAACTTCTCCATTTTTATAATTTTTCCTGATACATATACATGTTCTTATGTTGTGCAGCAAGTTTGAGCTGATTCCAATCAAGTTCAGATTTTTTTTTACAAATTTCGCCAAAAATGAAAAGGAGGGAATTTTCTATTTTTACAATGCTCTACCATGTATAGTTTAATGTGATTTTAACAAGACATGTTTGTTACTATAATGTGCATTCCACACACCTCTCTCCTTACTTTTATGGAATTAGTTCCAACTCTTAATTCAATTACTCCAATCTCATTCAGTAGCTCCATATTATCAACTGCAGCTTCAGTCAAGTACTGGACAGCCCCCACTCCAGTACACCACACTAACTCTATGGAGCCTTTCTTTGCAGCAGCAAGAGCTAGGACATAATTCTCACAATTGAAAATAGAAGTGACATCTTTCTGCAACCGGTCGAGATTATTCCTGCCGTACTTATCGTCAAGTATCATTTTAATGGTGCATCCTTCTGTCTCGGCTCTCTCTCTTTCTTGGTCTGTCCAGTTAATTTGTTGCTTCGTCATCAGTTCCACTAACTCATCAACTGTCGTCTCTTGATTGAACTTATCCACAGATGAAGAGTACTTCTCAAACTCTCTCTTGGTCTCTTCCTCTCCGAATTTATCAACAAGACACTTGAGCAGGTCGCATTGATTGAATCTAATCAATGGTTGGATTACGTCGTAAACTTTATCTAAAGTTTGAGCCTCTTTCAGTTGAGGAATGAGACTGTCCGATGATGTGGACGGATGATGATTGCTCCTACTGATTGGTAGCCCGCATATGTAATCCACGAGGACTGAAGGGTCTGATATTGTCTCGCTTGATTTAGACTTTACTTTAGCTACAAGTGAAGCGAAAGCATTGACAAGCTCTACAAGGAACAAAGCAGTATAATAAACTGACATTTAAATGTGAACTTAATATGTTACCTGCGGGCCAAGGAGCTGGATCAGAGACTTGTTGCTGGGCCTGTTAATGACATGATGTCAAAGCTAATCTATAAATCGGTATTAAGTAAGCTTACTTGTAGATTGTTGCCCATAATGAATTAATGACTGATGTTCTCAGGTCTATCTGAGGGCTATCTTTTCTTGATCTTCGACATTAGGGTGGAGCTTAATCATAAATTGCGTGGGTGGTAGAAATGGTGTTTTTTAACGTGCCAAAATAGTCAGTTTTTTGGATATATATTTATACAGTAGGTAGAACTGACACTAAAGTATTACATTGTTTTTAATGCTATAATAATAATAATATTATCTACGTTGAATAAATGAAACAGTTTCTGGTGGAATGAGAGCAGCTCCTGCTAATCTCCCATCATCAAGAAGAAAATTAAACGTTGCACAAGCATTAGCCTATTAAAAGAGATAGTGTTAAATGATATTAATAATAAAGTGCATTATTTACTGTGTCTTGTATCTCAACACTGATTCCTCTGCCCTGCAGATACCTCTTCACTGCAGTATCAATATTGACCATTCTACTTCCGGTACCAAGAATAACTAGCTCTGTTTGAAAATAAATAAAATAATTTAAAAAAAATAAAAATAAAAAAATAATAATAATAATAAAAGAACCCACAGTACAAGGGGTAAATATAATTTTTTAATGAATGCATTTTTAACATAAAGTGCAGTTAATAATAATGATGATGATGATGGTGAATAAATATAATATTTAAAATATCAAACCTAATTTGGGTTCAATGAGAGTGAATATACTCATTGATTCCGGTGTTATAGTATCAGCACTGTTAATCTTCCAGTGGAAGAATCCTCTTGGTAGCAAAGCGACGGAGCCCATGACTTGAACACCTCTTAGATTGAATCCCTGCACGCTGTATCCTGATATTAATGGAGCGGTCTCTTCTACACTAACACGACTCAGAGTTGTCTGCAGTACCATTCCTCCACCGTCTGAGTGGTGCCTGATTCTGTAGAGAAGAGGAGATTTCATGAAATGATGAGAATTGAGTAGCCGCCATTTTGATGCCATGACCACGCCTATATTATAAAAATCACACCCACAATTTTTGCACTTATGCAAGATGGAGGTTATGTAACTTAAAGAAATATAGAAAGAAATATCGTCAACAAGATGCTCTCGTATCTTTCTCTTGGGCTGAGGCAGCCAGGACTGCTGCCTCGTGTCCTTCTAATCCCTGCCCTGAGACGGAATTCTCTTTCATTGAGGAATTACTCAAATAAAGGTATAGAATAATAACATTAGGAATTGAGATATGTAATTATTATATTTTAGGATTTGAAAGGTTTAAATTGGGGCGACAAAAAGAAGCAAAAGGTATTGTTTAGAGTATTTGAGGTGGAAGGGGTTTTAAAGTAATGTACTGCTTATTATTAATGTATGTAGCCCCAGGGTTTCTTACAAACCACATGCTAAGTAGCATGGAGCAACTTTGAAAATTCATAAAAAATTCAAACTTGATCGGAATTAGCTCAAACTTTCTACACAACATAAGAACATGTATATGTATCAGGAAAAGTTATAAAAATGGGGAATTCTCTCCTTTTCATTTTTGACGAAATTTTGCCAAAGTCCCTGTACTATAGTACAGGGACTTTGGCCCGATTTTTGAGCAACTTTAAAAATTTATAAAAAATCCAAACTTGATCGGAATCAGTTCAAACTTGCTACACAACATAAGAACATGTATATGTATTAGGAAAATTTATAAAAATGGGGAATTCTCTCCTTTTCATTTTTGACGAAATTTGGCCAAAGTCCCTGTACTATAGTACAGGGACTTTGGCCCAATTTTGAGTAACTTAAAAAATTCATAAAAAATTCAAACTTGATTGGAATCAGCTCAAACTTGCTACACAACATAAGAACATGTATATGTATTAGGAAAAGTTATAATAATGGGAAATTCTCTCCTTTTCATTTTCTACGAAATTTTACCAAAATCCCTGTACTACAGTTTAGTACAGGGACTAAAAATCTACCATTAAGATGCTGAGTACTATGCCAAAAACCTATGGGAAACCCTGATGTAACCCCTGCCTTCTAGTTGAGACTGTCTTTTAAATTCATAAAAGTTGTAATTCATTTTGGTATTATATCAATTAACTGCATTTTTAATTAGGAGGGAAGAGTAACAGTGAGAGTTCTGGCTCTTCAGGAGGTTCTCCGAATAACAAAGGAAGAGGAGACTGGATGAACAAGAACTGGCTAGAGGAGATCATGAAGCCCGAGCACAGAGGAACATGGCTTTCGCTTATCATTGCTGCAGCTGGAGGGTATTTCCTCTTTCGTTCGTCTGACGGTCAGGAAATATCCTGGCAAGAGTTTCGTACTAGATACCTT
>NW_003547583.1:0-5302 GCF_000090795.2 Amphimedon queenslandica | reverse complement strand
CCCCCATATCACTTGTACTACATATAGAAACGAAGTTCTCTTAAATTTAATATCGGCAGTGTTGACTCATTTGAGAGGAATCTAGAACAAGCCCAGAATGAGTTAGGAGTGACTCCAGCTAACCACATCCCTGTAGTTTATGTAGCCGAAGCTAATCTACTGTAAGTTATAAAAGCAATTTATTAATAACATTGTCAATATTTTTTCTCCATTTTCAGTAAAGAGGTCATAAAGTTGATTCCCTCTATGCTTGTTCTTGGGGCAATCTTCTACTTCAGTCGTAGGTTGACTTCTGGTAGTGGAGGTGGGCGTGGTGTAAGTTAACCACACCCTTTTTATTATTATCATCATTATTATTATTAATTAGGGTATATTTGGTGTGGGACAATCAACAGCTAAGTTCATTAACAAAGAAACTAACATTAAGACCAAATTTGGGTCAGTCACTCAATTTTTAATTTAAAAATTTATTTGACTTGCATGTACATGTAGCTGTAAGATTTTTGTTTTATTTTATTTTTCAATTAATTTTCTCCTAATGCTTTCACTGTAGTGATGTGGCCGGTTGTGAAGAAGCCAAAGTTGAAATAATGGAGTTCGTCAACTTCTTGAAAAATCCTAAACAGTATCTTGATCTCGGAGCTAAAATACCAAAAGTATATTCACACCAACCTATTCCTATACAGATGTACCTTTAGTACCATTATATATACTATACATGTACATTGTACATGTATTGTGTGTGTACATGTACATGTAATTGTTATTTTCCTTTACTGTCACAGGGTGCTATTCTCAGTGGTCCTCCTGGTACTGGTAAGACGCTGCTAGCTAAAGCAACAGCTGGTGAGGCCGGAGTACCTTTCCTCAGTATATCAGGGTCTGAGTTCCTGGAGATGTTCGTTGGAGTTGGGCCTGCCAGAGTAAGCAGCAGCTGTTTAATAATAATAATGATGATCAGGACTCCACTTTATGATAGCACATTAGTATTTTACGTAGCAATAGTACATCAATATGTATCAGAAAATATAATAAAAATAATAATTAATAAAAATTGTGGGTGATTCTGGAGCCATTTTTGAAAAAAAGCATGGGCTATATAGTACAGGGTATTTTTTGAAATTGGCTGATCTTTTAAAATGTCCATAACTCAAGGATTTAATAAATTCTGTTTAGGTAAGAGATCTCTTCTCTCAAGCGAGGAAGAACGCTCCCTGTATCATCTTCATTGATGAGATTGATGCCGTGGGTAGGGCTAGAGGGAGGAAGGGAAGTTTTGGTGGACACGATGAAAGAGAAAACACACTCAACCAGCTGCTAGTAGAGATGGACGGTAAGGACATTAATGTAGATAAGTATATTCATCATAATACCGTAAGTGTAGAAATTTTCGAGGTAATAAATTTTCGTGGTTTTGTGTTAGTTGTATAAATTTCACGTGGATAAAATTTCGCAGATAATCATATAGAAGGGGTGGTCAGTGAAGTCACGTGATGTGACTTTACTGACTCTCCTCATTTTCTACTTTACTTCTCTGGATCTTTAGCAACACCAGCTGCATGTGACTTCTCCTCAGGTTTGTCTTCTTCACTATCTTGTCCTTACTTTTATTCACACGCCTGAAGAACTTGTACAGTGCCATTGTTATTAACAACTATAATTGGACGTTTGGGCGTTCTGTTCATAAAGGGTTAAAATATTAATTTTCACGGTTAGCTAGTACCCGCGAAAACAGCGAAAATTAATACACCTCGAAAATTTCTACACTTACGGTAACATGTGTATATATGTATACCTATACTTTAGGTTTCAATACGACTACCAATGTTGTTGTTTTGGCTGGTACTAACAGACCTGATGTCCTTGATCCTGCACTAATGAGGCCGGGTCGCTTTGACAGACAAATATACTTACCGCCACCTGACATCAAGGGAAGGTATGGCACCTACACATGTACCAGCTATTACATTTTCTGATACATATTGATGTCCTTATGCTGTGTAGAAAGTTTGAGGCGATTCCGAGAAGAAATTTTCAAGTTATGGCCATTTTAAGAAATGGGCCAATTTCTGAAAAATCCCCTGTACTATAGCCCATGGTTTTTCCCAAAAAATGGCTCCGAAATTACCCCCAATTTTTATTAGATTTTCTGATACATATTGATATCTTTATGCTGTGTAGAAAGTTTGAGGCGATTCCGACAAGAAAATTTTAAGTTATGGCCATTTTTAAAAACGAGCCAATTTCTGAAAAATCCCCTGTACTATAGCCCATGGTTTTTTCCGAAAAATGGCTCCGAAATCACCCCCAATTTTTATTACATTTTCTGATACATATTGATGTACTTATGCTGTGTAGAAAGTTTGAGCCAATTCCAACAAGAAAATTTTAAGTTATGGCCATTTTTGAAATTGGCCAATATTCAAAAAATGGTTTTATCATTTTGTGCTAACACATCATTATGCCCTTTCTCCTATAGAGCTTCAATATTTCGTGTGCACCTCAAACCGATCAAAACAAGTCTAAACATTGATGATCTAGCAAGGAAGCTTGCCGCCCGTACTCCAGGATTCACTGGCGCTGATGTTGCTAACGTCTGCAATGAAGCAGCTCTCATAGCTGCTCGGTATTTAGCCACTGACGTCCTTATGACTCACTTTGAACAAGCCATTGAGCGAGTGATAGGAGGACTGGAGAAGAAGACTCTAGTCATACAACCAGAGGAAAAGAAAGTCATTGCTTACCACGAGGCTGGACACGCAGTGGTGGGTTGGTTCATGAGATATGCTGACCCACTAATGAAAGTAAAGAGAGACAGAATATATAATTCACAATTAATGTACATATATATGTATATGTAGGTTTCTATAATTCCAAGAGGTAAGGGATTGGGTTATGCTCAATATCTACCAAGAGAACAACACATCTACACTACTGAAGAGGTTCTTATATACACACATACATGTACATGTACAGTTACGTATTAGTTAAAGCACTGTTGAGAGTAGGTTATGGAAATTATTGCACGAGGGGCGGTCGAGAGGAAAATGTAGCACGAGGTGCAGCCGAGTGCTACATTTTCATCGAGACCGTCCCAAGTGCAATAATTTCTGTAATCTACGAATCAACAGTGCTTTGATTGGTTTGTAGTGGTGCGTGGGTGGATCAAATGAAATTTCAAAAGTCGCGCAGGTGGCCAGCGCCATACTACAAATGTACATGTACATGTACATTGTCTCTATATCATAATCAGAATATACATGTACTTATGTGTGTCTGAGATAAAAGTTTAAATATTATATAGAAGATATAGTATATACATGTAGTATGTACAATGTATGTAGTTTAGTAAACCCTCCCATCTGAGAGAGCTTGCTCATGAGAACGGAAGGAGCGACAGGGATGATGGTAAGAGGAGCGTGCACCTCTGAGACACATAATAGAGCTCCTAAGAAGAGAGAATGAAATACGGCAACGAATCCAGTTAAGTATGGTAGAGTAGGATTTGGAGTAACGGATAGAGAGTTACATGTACATGTACATGTACATGTACATGTACATGTACATGTACATGTACATGTACATGTACATTATGTTCATGGTCATTTCTGCAATATACATGTGTACATGATATACTGTCCTTAGCTCTATATAGCTTTCATTGTCTACCTCTTTCTCTCTCTCTCTCTCTTTCTCTCTCTCTCCCTCTCCAGCTGTTTGATAGAATGTGCATGATTTTAGGTGGCAGAGCCAGCGAGCAAGTGTTTTTTGGTAGAATAACAACAGGTAAACAAGAAACAAGCAAAACAAACAAATTATTATTATTATTATTATTATTATTATTATTATTATTATTATCATCATTTAGGAGCTCATGATGACCTTAAAAAGGTGACAGGAATGGCTTATTCACAAGTAAACTATTAACTGTGCTATCTTATCACAATACCATTGTGTCTTGTAGTGATACACTAGTCTCCACCCCTGGGTGGTGGGACTAGTGATACACATGTACATGTACTTTAGTGTTTTGTGTTCTAATTCTAATTGGCTCCATCATATAGCACATGTTACTGGGAGGCAGCTGCACGTACCTGGTATAATGTTACAAACTGATGTAGCCCTCAATAGATGTACATGTATATGGTATTTAATACTTTTAGTCTTTACAATTATTATTGCACATTTACTTATTATTTGCTACATCCTACAGTGTATTTTACTGGGATATAGCTCCATGTGCATGTAGCAGCAAACCTTTTACCTCTTGATAGGTGTACTTGTATCTACATGTATATGGTATCCAAAGTTGTAGAACCTATTATTCTAATTAATTGCTATTAGCTCCATCCTGGTACATAATTCAATTACTCCACAGCAGTTGTGAGTAACCACTGAATCCAATCCTTTAGCAATGATGTAGGGTATCCATAGTTCTGCATCTTTAATGTGTTTTGGCTGGATCGAAGCCTAACCACTTTAACCACTTTACTGGGTCAACTCCACGTTCATGTAACAGTATCAAGTTTCAAACCTCTTAGCTCTTGATAGATGTATATGGCATCCAAAATTTTAGAGCCTATTATTTTTAATTGGTTGCTATTAGTTTCAAGCGTGCTGCATATTTCACCAATTATACTATAATTGCTTTGCTTTTAGCAATTACTTTTATGGCTCTGGCTACACTATGCATCCATGGTATCCCCACCTCAAACAAGTGATAAGTGGTCTCGGGCTATGCTCTTGACCAGTTATCTCACAGGACTTGTGTACACATGATCACCTTGGTTTCTACACTTATTTTTTAATTTTATATATATTTTTAGATTGCCAAATATGGTATGAATGATGAGGTCGGTCAGGTTTCTTTTGACCTCCCCGGTGAAGGCGACCAAATGTTTGAGAAACCTTACAGCGAAGCAACAGCTCAACTGATAGACGATCAAGCAAGAGACCTCATTTCAAGAGCCTACCAATCAACGATACAGCTGCTAGAGGAGAAGAGAGAGTCTGTCGTCAAAGTGGCCGAGAGATTATTACAGCAAGAGGTTCTTCAACGTGAAGATATGATAGAACTTTTAGGCCCAAGGCCTTTCCCAGAGAAATCAACTTACGAAGAGTTTGTTGAAGGTACTGGGTCTCTTGATGAAGACACTAGTCTACCAAAAGGTTTGGAAGGAATGAAAGATGGAGGAGGAGGAGGTGGAACTACTGTTTCACCAGATGCAGTATCATGATGATATAGATATAACTGTTCCATAAGTAAACTTAATTTATTATCACGCTAAGTGTCTCAATTATT
>NW_003547581.1:6976-16376 GCF_000090795.2 Amphimedon queenslandica | reverse complement strand
AGCAGTGATAGTACAACTTCTTTCTTTGCTGGAGAATTGTCACAAAGAATAGGGACCTGCGCATGCATTATTGGAGTAGAATGGAGTAAGAATTAGCCTTCTATCACCAAGCAAAGTTGAGATACAGACCGACAACTGGATTGACAGGACTTGATGATGATGATGATGATGAAGATGAAAAAAAGTGGCTGAACAAAACGGCCGTTTTCCGGATTTTTGGCTTTCCTCTCAGACAAGGTTTAGAGCCACACTAGTGGTACCAATGGAGTCCTCTGGTCAAGATAAGGTCCTCTATAAAGTCTGGTAAGCATAGGAGCTCGTTTTCCCGGTATAGCAAGGCTGCAAAAGTCGTGGCAGCCATTTTGAAGTGGGGTGAATCCTACTTAGTAACGCTACCGCGTTACTAATATAACAATAATAACAGTTAGCTTGTAGTATTATCAATGAATATTATTTAAAGATTATGCATGGTACAATATTTTCAGTAAGCCAAACATGGAAATCATTTCTGTCTAGTGAATCAAGTAAACATTTAGAGATGTTAAAAGAGTTCTGTCTAGCATTCATTCCTTGCAAACAAGACAATGCTCTACTATCCCGCAATTCATTTATTATTAGTTTAACATCTTTTTGTGATGATGGCTTGCTGTGAGGGCCCATTGATTCAATTTGTCCTTTCATTTCAATCTCAAACTTCCGACATACATCATCGACTATACCAATACTTTTAGCTGCTTTAGCTATGGAATGGGGCTGAATATTAGATCCCATTTGTCTTATCATGCCTTTCAATCTTCTGTTTAAATGTTCCATAAACAAATCACAGGCCATATTACAGCCCTCCCTACCCTTTGTATTAATGAATCTGCTATCTCTTATCTGAGCTGCCTTTCTTTCCAAAGCAGTGAAATGATATTCTATTAAGAGGCTAGCTGCTTCTTTTGCATAATTTCGGTGGCCAGTTTTTCTAAAAATGATCATTATTTTTTATTCATCATTTTTATAGAATAGGTTGTGACATAACCTTTTGTATTATATCATCTTTTATAAAATTTTTATGCATCTACTATAAGGACAAAGATATTCTTAAGTTATATTAGATCACTATCAACAATTATTTATGCAGGATATATTAGAAGTACCTAATCCTGAAGGATCAGTACAATGGCCTAAGGAAAGATTGGGTCATTCCAGTGTACTGATTACCACTAGTTCAGGACCATATTTACTTGTGGTGGGTGGATGGTGTACCTAGATGGCTGGTTAACATTGAAAAAAGGAAATGGAAAAAACTGGTATTTTTTTATGCTTTCACAAAATTTGCTAAATTAAAACCTGCCAATTAATCACCAAAAAGTTACACTGAGCAACTTGCTTAAATTTCCCCTTTAAATTGTAAACTTGCATCTCACCAATGTTGTATTACTTGGTGAAAACTGATGATTGCTGGAATTCACAGTTATTACGAATTAACATATGATATGTGTACACACAAACTCGTATGACAAAACACAACATAAACTGAAAACAGCTAGAATACTTTAATAAAAATTGATACACACTTTACTGAATTATATTGTGTAATATTAATAATATTTTATATTGCATTTGAATAAAACAGTTACAATTTTAGCAAGATGTTGTAATTTTGATTGATTAATTTACCAGTGGATGTCACTAATAGATTCTGGCATTCTCTATCAGTGTGGAGTATAACTCCAACAACTAACTGGATTATAGAGTTTGGAGGAGATACACATTACACTGATACAGCAGTTACTGAACTCAGTAAGTATACCATATGGCTCATAAAGTAAAAATATTACTTACTATGGTACATTGAATATGCAATGATAATCATTAAAAATTGCATTTAATATACTGTATAACTAAAGAATTTGAATTCTCAAATTTCAGCAAATCGACTCTAAAACAGGTTTAAAGGGTAGAATACAAAATTTGCATGCTGCTACAGAGCCCTATCAAATTGGAGAATTCAATTTTCAGCAAACAGACCTTAATATGCCAAATTCGCCAAAACTTTACTCCAATTTTTTTAGCCATAAAATAAAATGGTTTAGATGACCGTAATCTGTACTATTTTGTTACTGTATAGGATATACTAGTGATATTGGTTGGTCTGCCAATGTAATACCTCTGGACCACTATCAAGATCAACTAAGAAGAAGGATACTGAGTGATTGGGAGAATTTAGGAACAGAAAAACAGCTTCAAATATTTCAAGATCGTCTTCAATTAGAAAGAGAGAAAGAATTCTATGAGGAACAGCTTCAAAGAGAAATAAAAGAGAAGGAGCAGATACAGCAAGATCAAGACAAAGAGCAGCAACAGCTTCTTCAAGAAAAGGCAACACTTACTCAGCTAATTAATGATGCTACCACTCTCCTTGAGCAAGCAGAAAAGGATAAATTATCTCTTGAATTTGGTACCTTTGTGTTGTACTGTTGTTTACATGTGCATTGTTTAGTGTTTACATTATAATACTAGTGGATTAGACAATGTTGAATGGAAATAGTATCCTGTACTCAATTTAGGTCAAATTGTCCATGCATTAGAAATAATGAGATTGATGTAGAGTGAGCTCTGCTTACCATATATGGTATCATTAGCAATAATCATAGTACATGTATTTGTGGGCTATTATACATGCAGTGCAAATTTGTTCAAGCAATAAATATTTTATTTTCTATCTTTGCATTTTTATTGATAATAGAAGATTATAAGAAGCTTGAAGCTAAAGTTGCTGATAGTGAAGTATATGTAACTAAAATATTGGGAATGAAGACACAAGTAGAGGAGAAGAAAAAAATTATTACTGGTCAGTGTATCATCAGCATAATATTAGATGAGAGACTTTTATTAATGCAGAAGATTATGAGAAACTGAAACTCAAAATAGCCAATTTGGAGGAACAATATCTTAAAGAAAAACAGATCATTATTGGTTAGTTAACTATATACACACAGCAATGTATTAGGATTTGTTTATTGTTTAGATGACAATCAAAATCTCAAAACTGACATTTCTGAGAAAGACAAAGTTATAGCCAAGCTGACATCACAAGTAGAGGAACAATTACAGAATGAGAAACAGATCATTACTGGTTAGTGTATCATCATCAATAATATTATTTTTTAACTTATAGACCTTAGAGCTAAAGTGTCTAATAATGAATTGTATACAACCAAACTAATGAAGGAGAAGTCACAACTACAGGAAAGAGTCACATCCTTAGAGGAACAATCCATCAAAAAGACTAGTTCTATTAGACTACAATTTAGTTACCTGATCCCTTCAATGGGTAAATTATTTATATACATGTACATGTACAGTACACATGGGAATGATTGTATGTGTACTGTACTGGTATTAGATATGATGTGCCTGTATTGTTTCAGATTCGCTAGACTCTAGTGTCATTATAGCTGGACAGAAGCTCTTTGTCCTACAAGGAGACAGGTCTCACTCGATCCAGTGGGAGAAGCATGGATTCAGATTAGAGTGTCCTCAAGGAGCAGTGTCCAAGGATACTGAAGTAGCTGTTACTGCACTAGCTGGTGGTAATTTCAAGGTACCCAAAGGTACTGTGCTATAGTGAGTGCAGTATATGCAATATCAGTATCTAAGGCACTATTAAAACCACTGGTAATAGAGCTACAACATAGTTTGGATCTGAGGAACACTAGTCAGACTGGTTGCCTCAAGTTTGTCAGAGCTTCACTGAAGTCTCCCAATGCTTACCAGTTCAGTATAGTTGAAGGAGGATCTTTTTAGTGTAGGGAGCAGTTATGGTTCTATTGAACGTGATGAATTCTGTGCTCTTGGTATTGGGCATGTTGGTAATGGAGCACACCTAATAGAGGTGGGAATGGGTCGGAGAATGATACACAAACTCAAGGTATACAATAGTGTTTGTATTAATAAATTACTGTTGATGTGTTTGTATGATGTATAGGAACAAATAATGATAGTGAGGAGGAGACTGATGGAGACACACCTAATGATAGCAGTAATGGAGCAGGAGAGAATAGTAGTGGAGGAGGAACCACTCTGTCAGCAAACACTACACCGCCTCATGATGTAACTGTATCATGTATACTGCATGTTATGTTTTACCTTATAGTCTCAATTAATGATGATCCATCTCAGTTAGTCCATGAGGTAGAATCCCATACTACTGAAAAACCAACAGTCAGATCATGTACTAAGTAATTCTGATGGAGCTAAAGCTATTGTATCCAGTGAACAGTGTCTAGCAAGGAATGATGATAAATCACTACAATCTTCTACTGATTATTTTCATTCAGACAATAATGGTATTCTATATGTATTACAATAATTCATGCATATACTTTTACAGCACCTTCTCATGATACATTGTATTCTGGAATGATGTACTACGATAAGAAAGAAGCTGGTCATTGGAAAGCAATGTATTCTGTTGTTAGAGATTTGGAAGTTCTTAAAAGGGTAATAAAGTATACACTGTATGTACACATGCCAGCACATACAACTTTTGATTATTCATTGTATTTTACATTCACGTAGCATTTAGAAAGCAAGCACTCATCAAGTATTGAATATGATGATGTTGTTGACTCATTTAAGTTTATTCAACAAAATGGAACTCTAGAATTTGACACTACACATCGTACAGCAGGTAGGATGGACTGTTAATCCTATCAGAAATCCAATGAAAGTAAGTACCAGGAGTCAGAAATATTCCTTTCTTATATGCACATGTAGTTGTTTGAGTCAAGAGTTAACCAGTTTCCATTAACTCCCTCATATGCAACCTGCAGTATATCAGTGTATGCTGAAATTGGTGTTGCTAAAAAGCCGCTTCACTGTCCCATTAAACTAACTGGAATAGATCCTTCAATGACAATCTATATTGACCGGTGTCCTCCACCCACTCCATCAATCAGTTAGTGTATGATTTTAAAACTGAAATTATTTGTTTGTGTAGTAGACAGTACTAGCTCAAGGTCTTCTACTGCTACTATCATTCAAACCAGGAGAGAGACTGAAGAAGGTATTATGGTTAATATTAACATAATAACACACTAATCACTGAATTAATAGGTACATTTAGATCTGATATTGCTCACAGAGTAATGACAGAATGTACTTCTCTAATAAAAGATTGTGGGACTGATATTCACTTCTTAGTTGATAAATTGCTTCAATACAAAATTGTAAATGTTAGAGAAAAAAGAAGAATAGTTGCACAAGAAAGTGACGCTGAAAGAATGGATGAATTGCTTCTCATCATTTTGAGTTCCATTTGTATGGATGGAAAAGTATTTGGTATATTGTTAGATATACTCAGAGAGGAAGATACTCTAAGAACAATTAAACTAGCTAATGAGTTAATACAAAAATATGATTTTCTTACAACAGACTAAAAAGTATTTCTAATAATGTATATATTTGATTAAAAGTACTTCAATTATTGAAATGACTATACATTGATGCAATCATGAATGACAGAATAATAGTAATATTAATATTAATAGTAATAATAAGAATAACAGTAATTAATTGGCATCACAAAGCAATGTACAGTTGTCATTTTCACAGACACTAAAGCAAATGCTTTTTGATAGGTGAACAGAGTCCACTATTGGTATTTTTAAAAATGAACTGGGAATATTACATGTCTCATAATATGCGGTTTTTATGGTTGATAAATCCATCAGTATTAGCCGCTGTTTTTGCCTTTACATTATTATTAGTTTTAGCATATTTGTTGGTTTAGCAGTATATGATGGAGATGCATGCAGTTCTGACTGAAGAATCAGCATCTAATTATACACAAAAATAGTTATAACAGGATCACCTTGATTAGTATTAGCAACACTGTGCTGTTTTGTGATGTCACTTATACTGAACTATATCAGATACTCATTGGATTAGACTTAAAACTGTGCTATACTGATTACATTAGCAGCCTTTGTAGCTTACTCACATATTACAGGAAGCATACTAGCTGATAAGTATGGGCTTTATTTTAATGGTGAAAAGTGTGCCATATCCCATTATTTTTATGTACGAAGTGAATGTATATAGTGGCAAACGGTTTCTATTTTTAAATTGTAAAAATCAGCCACACTTTCAGAAAAGAATGGACAGACAGACCACCAATGGTTGAAGGTGCAGCTGTAGCTACTATAAATACTGCAATAATTGCAAGTCAAATAATATCATCACTGGTCATTGAACCTGTTGTTGTTTTTATACTATTTTCTATATGCTAGATAATGATATTATTATTATCAATTACCAAACATTCTTAGCATTCCTTTCTTAAGACAATCCGTTGATTTAAATAAATAATCTACATATTCAATGCTAGATAATTATATTGGTATTCAAATAGTGCATCTCTTTACTCAACCAATAGCAATAAATTTATTATAATTACTGATCTCATTGATACATCTTTTTATATTTTTGGTGTATGTGCCTATACTGATAATGGATATAGAAAATGGACATTTATTGTTAATGGGACCCTAGAGCTGCCACAACCATCAACTTGCTTTCCTTCAAATAACAATGCATTTAACACTAATGATTCATTCATCACTGCTAATAGTGACACATCCAATACTGTTATTTGACTCACCACGCTTGTTGCTCTAAGTGTGTTAGTATAGGTGTATTGTGTATTCTACTACCTGCCAGTGTTATTATTCATATCAATCATTCAATTGCTTTATAAAGTATAGTTAACTATAATGAGTGTTAGTTTTATTGTTTTCCCTTTAGAAAGAAAAGTTTATATGCTATTGACAAGCAAACAAAGTTAGCTCATTATCTTATGACTCGCCACTTACCAAATATAATGATATAAGTGATGATAATATTCCAATGCAAGTCTGTGAAATGTGAACCATACAAAATTCACAAAAAAATAAATAAAAATTAAGAAGCATATGCAGAATGTAAAACATCACCTGATGATATTTATGAACCTATGCCCCCAGCAATGAATGTTATTTAAAAACTGCTAAAATGTTTCCTCTAGTTTTAGTGTAGTTACTAAGGAAAAATGCTATACAATAATTAGGGAACAAACAAGGTTTTGCAACCATCCATTTTACTTAAGAGAAACAGAGACGTCATCCAGTGCCCACATGTCACAGAATAGGGAGCGATCAAAAAACTCTGTCGCCAAAAAAAAGACACTTGATCCAAATCTTGAACTTCAGTGGTGACACTTTAAAGTATTGAGCCCTCACTGTTAGTTACAGTGCATGGAACAGTAATATCAGGATCAGCTCCGGTTGAGTATAAGGTCATTGTGGAATCTGGATAACATTTTGAAACTTTAAAGTATCTAGTGTCAAAGGCCACATTGTTATTATCAGCATAATAATGTACTGGAGTGGATGTGTTCCCTAGTTTCTTCTCAAGGAGGAGTATTCCTTCATTTATATAATCCAACATCTGACAGTCACAGTTGCAGAAACACAAATATCTCACAATCATTGAAAATGTCAAATAACTAAAAATAAACCATGCAAGTATGCAACATCAGCTTACATTTCAAATTTTTGCCGTAAAACTGGTTCAACTGGAAGACACTTTTGTTTCTCTATTGGGCACACTTGAGGCTCTATAGCTTCCATTGCAACACTAGGCTCCATCATTGACTCATTACCCACTAAGCAGCTATTTGATACTTGGAAAGGATTAAGAGTTAGAGCTTTAGAGAAGATCCTTTGAATTTTATTACTGGCACAAATGGAAAGGAATTTGTCACAGAAAAAGGATGTTTCGTTACTACAAAATATTATGTAAATAATCAGTTCAGTTCAGGAGCAACATCATGTAAAGATGGGGTACTGTATTACTGGTGAGATTGCTATAAGTTTTGCTTATTTCAAAAATTGGCTTTTAAAAAGGTCATGACTCAAAAAGCAATTGTCGGAAACAACTCAAACTTTCTACGTAGCATATGGACATCTACGTATCAGAAAATGTAACAAAAATTTGGGTTGATTTCAGAGCCATTTTTTTGGAAAAACCATGGGTATTTTTCAGATTTTTGGCATTTTCTTATAATGGCCGTAACTTGAAAAATTCAAGTTGGAATTAGCTCAAACTTGCTACACAGCATAAGGACATCAATATGTATCAAAAAATGTAATAAAAATTTGGGGTGATTCTGGAGCCATTTTTTGAAAAAAACCATGGGCTAGATTTTTGGCATTTTCTTAAAATGGCTGTAACTTGAAAAATTGAAGTCGGAATTAGCTCAAACTTGCTACACAGCATAAGGACATCAATATGTATCAGAAAATGTAATAAAAATTTGGGGTGATTTGGTAGCCATTTTTTGGAAAAAAAACCATGGGCTATATTACCCTTGTGTATTTTTAAAATGTTACTCAAAAAAATTTGTCAGAAATAGCTCTAACTTTTTGTACAGCATAAGTGTTACAAAAAATGTAATAAAAAGTTGTCACAAAGAGACAACACTGCTTATCAAACGTTTACTCCATAAAACCCACCATTACAATTACCCCATGTCTGGCACTATGATAATATAGTACATACTAAAACTCTCCTGTTTCTAGAATAAGGTGAGTAAATCTATTAATCTGTAAACAACTACAAGAAAGTTTAGGAGTTGCTGGTAGCGTTAGCCTATACTGCACTGCAGTATTGCTTGGTAGCTGCTGTAGAGTGATACTTTGCTTTTCATGCATGACATTGTCCTATAGTGAAATGATTATAATGTGTACTGTTAGCATCTGATAAAGTAGTTACCTAAATAGTAATAGGCCAAGTACCACTGAGTGAACTGTTGCTGCTACTTCTTGCATCTGACAGAAAGCTCTATTGGAGTTGGAAAGCCATTGCAATTAGCACTGACATTAAAAGTGATATTAAAAACAGCTTGATAGGTATACCTATACAAATAAGACTCTTATTGCAATAGAAATAAATCACTTCTAGCTTACTGTTTAGAAAAAGAATCAGAAAAAATCATCACATGGAGGCATAAAATGAAAACAGAGTTCAGCAAAAACATAGCAAGCTTGAACTAGACATGGCAAGTTATAGGGACCACTCAATAAGAAATTGTGAGATGCAAAACCAGTTTTTGTTTTTTTATAAAGTTTTGCATTATTATTTCTACATTTCTAATGCAATTTAAATGTCAAACTATTTTATCATTTTGCTTTTGTTAATTCAAAACCATAAGTCTAAAAATCCACAGAAATATACAATAGTCAACCAAAGTCATACTTTGTACTAAAATGAAGATGTTTCATTTTAAACCATCTTAGTATACAATTATTTGTAGTTTTGTTTACCACATTTATGTTTTTTGGCTTATAACTGTTCAATGTATATACGTTTT
>NW_003547581.1:5323-6543 GCF_000090795.2 Amphimedon queenslandica | reverse complement strand
CGTACATTGTGTACATATGCAACAGACTCTAAGGCAGAAACCTGAAACTATAAAACCCAAACATATGATTACTTGGTTTTTGGTTTCATGGTTTCCAGATTTCTTTCTTTTGTGTAGCTACAACAAAAATAGGTGAAAACGACATTATTAAATCCCTTAATATGATAGGTATATGTGGAAGCACAATTGATTTTATAAACAATAATATTGAAACCGTAAAACTTCAAAAACAGGTTTTCTGGATGACAATTTTAGTTTATCTGGTCCCTATAGCTAGCCATATATGTCTTGAACCACACATGAGATTGCATTATATTATATACAATAACCTTAGGAATAACTATGATGTCAGTTAGTTCAAAAATGTTGCTAGCAGCATTAGCTGCTAATTAAAATATTCACATCACAAGACACATGACAAACACTGCTTAATTTTTTAAAACATTAAATTCATAGTTTTCATTCGTCTGATATTTCCTTCTCAATGCTTGCCTCATTTACAAAAACAAAAGACCTGTCAATCTCACTAGTGATGTAATCACTAGGTAAAGGAGGAATGACCATACTGTCCAACTCTTGCTCTAATATCTTATCTATGGCCAAAAGACTCGATGATCATATTACAAAGAAAAGACTGAACTCACTTGGGTCATTAGGAGGGCCTACAGAAAGGCTGGTACCCACAAAAACACTACTGGTTGGAGTTTCACTGCTTTTACTGGTAGCCTATTGCAATCATTACAGGAATAAATACACTTGACAGCAGATACATATAACCCACTGATTGTGATATATTCTTAATACTGCGAGTGCGAGTTGAAGCCAGTGATGCCCTTTTAAAAATCATTGCACTGAAATAGCCAGTATTAACTATCTTGTCATTCCAAGACTTCAAGTATGCAGCTCTTACCTGTACCATGAATGAATTAATGGATTAATGGAATGATCCTTACATGAGAAGAAAGTGGAACATAAAGTATGAATATAATAATTCCTTGAGCAGCAATGAAGACTGTCATGATGTATGCAATGAAGAGAAGCTCTTTCCTGAAGAAGAGGACATTACCAAGCCATGCTATGCCCATCACAACAGTCAGTGATAATGATGATTTCAACCAATATCTGCAAACAATAAATTAATATAATATACTAGAGAATCATTAAATACTTTATATTGCTGTATTGACTATTTTTTGGTTGATTCTTTCTGTGTCTTCTCA
>NW_003547581.1:0-3517 GCF_000090795.2 Amphimedon queenslandica | reverse complement strand
GTGGTACAAGTACTGATGACATGTCCTTATAGATAAATGATGCTATTCTAACTGGGTCAGTACTAGATCTAGTATTGAATATCTCATTAGGTAATGAAATAGAATTAGCTTCTGAAGAAATCCCTTTAACAACATCAAAATCACTGTCATTTAATAGCTGACTTCTCAATTCTTAAAAGTACAATCAATTAAACAAATGAATGTCATGTATTCATTACCAATGGATCCAATTGAGATACTAACATCAGGTTCTTGTAATTTCAGTGCAATATCATCCAATGTTAATATCAATTGGCTGCCAATATTCCTTTTATCCTCCTTTACTGATTCAATAAAGATACTAAATGTACATAAGGACATACCTGTGGACCATCAATTCCCATTGCAAATATTCCATCAACAATACTCAAAGCTGTCTATCATAATATAAACATAAAGTAATGATAATGACCAAAAGTATCAATCAAAAAGAATGCTGCTATCTTAAATTGCTTACCCCTGCCTGATCTTCTGTAAAATTCTGCAAAGAATTTGATATAAAGTTCAATAAAACAGCTACTTCCTTGACATTAATATCAGTAAAATTATCATTTAATGAGTTAAGAGCAGCTTCAGGATTCTCCATAGCCTATGAGAATATTGACACTTAATGATATACCAAATGCTCATACTATGATATGCATCATAATTTGTCATAGTCTTACTTCCTCAAGTATTCTTTCAAAGGATTCAGAAGAACTACAATTGATCATCATGCCCCATGTACCATCATCTCTGCAACGTCTTGTAGCTAATAAAGGTAGGCAATGTATTCAATGTAGTTATTATATTAGACATACCATTGAATGTTCCTTGTTTACATGTTCCTCTAGCAATCTCTCCAGCCTGTGTCTCAGGCCATACATCAACAGGTGTACATGATGGCTTAGGAGAACTGGTTGAAAATGAAATAGAAGAAATGCCTCCAGTACTGGGTGATGGTGACAAGGATTCAGTAGTTTTAGAGCTTAATAAATGACTGGAAGAAGTGACAAATGACGAGCTGGTAATAGAGAAACTGGTCAAACTGGTTGAGCTGGTTGTTACAGCATTAGGTGAACTAGTCACACCATTAGGTGAAGTAGTCATTTCACTAGGTATACAAGTGATACTATCATGAGGAACATTAGATGAAGATGAAGCTGGATTAATCGGAATAGTGAAGTTTGGACATGGAGCATCATCATCATCTTTAATCTTAAAACAATAACTAACAGCACGAGGAGAACCATTCCCAGTTCTCATTTGTATTCGATTATTATTATTTGGCTTGCCATTACTGTAGCAATGAAGTTGTTGTTCATTAATAAAAGTATCCGTATTGTCTCTTATTACTAGAGTCCAACGTTCCCCATTAGGTATATAGTGGTATTGTGTCCATACTAATAAAAATCCTTCAATAGTGTCATTAATATCAATCTCAATAAAAGTTGGTTCATCCCAAGATCCAGGAGAATAAACAGGTATTCTATTCAGCGACGAATTGGTACTGTTGAAATTTGTCCAATTATTGTTAGCATATGGTGCATAATAAGCTAAATGAATTGTTTCATTTTGATCAGTAATCATAGAGAGGAGGACAGGATTGGGAGCAGAATTAACAGGAAGGGGTTGAACACATCCATCCATTTTAAGGTTAAATCTAATTTTACTATAACCAAAACGTTCAATCATACATAAGATTAAACTATTTTTACTTGTTTCCAGCAATAGATTGGGTCAGTAACATTTTATCATTGCCCCATATTTTCTTATAGTCATAATCAATCATCATTGAGCAATTTGAATCAGGACTAAGTATATTGAAAGGAGACCCTACCTTGATGATTCTTGTAGGAAAAGCATCATGTGAAGAATTTGGACAAAGTTTGTTTGAGTCATTTGCATCAAGGCCACAAAAAAAGTCTTTGTAGTGATAGCGCCTACAATAAAAATGCAATGATATTATAAATCTAATTGTATTGCCTTGTTTCATTTGTGTAGTTAAATCTAACCCCCCTAGTAGCATTGATACAGCAATCAGTAACAGAGATATTATCAGATTGAATCTCAAGCTGATACTGAACTTCACTGCCATTGGGGAGTTGTAAACTGACAATTTTTCTACTCTTATCGCAAACTCGATCTAATTTTAAATAATAATCAAAATGTACGATATTCTATCATGTAGATACTGACTTGAACCATTTATGGCATAGGCTAAGTACCATGGAGTGAAATTCATAGCTTCTGGTGTCTTGTATCTCACTGAAATATTATATGTACAGTTTTCTTTTATCGGGTTTATGCTGAATGAAGCTGTGCTAGTTACATAGCAAAAAGATTATTAGTCAGAAAATTATTACAGAAAGTTACTTACAAGGCTGGATGGGTAGCAGTGGAATAAGAGATGAAGAGAAGCAAGGCCACAGAGAGCAGCATCTTTAGGATAGGTTGTGTATGGATTCTGTATGCACAACTATTTTTAGGATGATCATAGTATGGATTTTGTTTGGATTGTTGGAATTATTTATTTCCTTTGTACACCACTAGCAGAGCCAGACTCCCACAATAAGAAGACATATCAATTCAATGGAGTCATGGAGCTTGCTTTTGGCTTCAGTTTAAGTTGGTAATACTTTTTTATTTTTAAGGAACAAATAAATAACAAGAGAGAGAATGAGAGATTAATCTCCAATTCTCAAACCTCAACCTCTATTGACATGTAAGCAAATAAATGGAACATTTATAAAATAAAAAACATTATGATGGTCTTGAGTTAAAGAACATCACTTTATAGCGTTGTAACTGCTTTGTTGTGGAAAACGCTTTCGGTAAATCTCAAATCTGATTCTTTAATCACTGCAAAAAAAGTAAAAAAGAATGCTGCATAATAAACCTCACTCATTGTACCATGTCGTATGGAGTCATAAATATGTTCCACAGATGTATCCACTCTAAAATGAGATGTAGTTCCATCCTGTAATTACAGTATGAAGAAGAGTTAGATAACTGCATAATGATTACTGATAAATTAGTCATTTTAGTGATCTTGAGAGACTTTCCGACTTGTTTGTCATACCACCATTTCAAATATGAACTCCTTACCTATAAAAATAACAAACAATGAAAAGGAATATTAACATTTCCTTCCTTTACTTGTTTGGACAACAGGACATAAAGTATAAATATAATAATTCCTTGAGCAGCAATGAAGACTGTCATGATGTGTGCAATGAAGAGAAGCTCTTTCCTAAAGAAGACGACATTACCAAGCCATGCTATGCCCATCACAACAGTCAGTGATAATGATGATTTCAACCAATAGCTGAAAATGATTATTAGACAATATGTGTAAGTATAGAATCTCACTTGACATCGTCTAGTTTGGTATTGTACACTAACAATACTCTGTGCTTTTTCATTACACTTAGAGCTCCAAATAAGAAATAAGAGTTTATCTATGAAATTTAGATCAATCTAAGTTACAGTTTTACTT
>NW_003547580.1:14941-16411 GCF_000090795.2 Amphimedon queenslandica | reverse complement strand
GTAGCTACTTCTGTTAGTTACACAAACTCACATAATCATTACCACTGCCTTGGTTTTCATGCCATTACACTTTATTAGTACACACAATTAAGTACTAACCTCTAGTCCCCATATAGTACAGGTAGTATCAATACTAGATGCTCCCAGTATATTAGGATCAGTTTCATTCCAATCAAATGATGTCAAAGGAGCACAAAACTCTGAATTCTTACTCTGTGCAATATAAACAATTAAAAATATTATTAAACAGAGAAAGAAAGAAGAATGAGAGTAAGTATAGTGGATATTAATACTTACATTATTTAGCATACATTCTTGTCTAACATCAGATCCATTGATCCTCCATAGACGAAGATAATCACCAGAAGTAGCAACAAGATCAGGTAACTGACCAACCTAAACATAATAAATAAATAAACAAATAAATTAAAATAAATAAATAATGGTATTCTCTCGTCTCTCTCTCTCTCCCTTCACTACACATACCATGTCAGGTATCCACATTATCTTAGTTGTAGGGTAAGGATGATCAAAAGTTGCTGTATGGCTGAAATTACCAGTCTCTTCATTCAATTGTACTATCTGAACCTATTGATACATCAAATATAAGAATATAACTGTTCACAAACAGTTACTAATATAGTGCTAAGTAAATCAAAAATATAACACAAACTGAATTCTGTCGTCTTTGGTCAAGGCACAGAAATACATTCGTACATGTACATGTATGCATTAGAATTGTAGGTAATAGAATTGAAAAATCACTTGCAAGTGCTAATGTAGCATTGCCACAATTTAATCGTTAATTAAAAAAACCAGCAATACCTTGTTACAATAGTCTTCAATGAAGCTACCAATGGCCAGTCTGAATCTCTTGTCTGGTTTGAAACTCCAGTTCATACCATATACAACCCATGGGGCAGTGTACCTGTATATCTCCTTCCTTTTCATGGGGTCAGGCTTTCCTGGAAGACTAGTACCACTTGTTGTGGTAGCCATTTTTAGTTGAGATTAAATGGGCGGAGCAAAATAGTAATAACCACACCCACTACAATTTAATCATGAAATTCATGAATAATGAATAAATTACATTAAAGCACTCAGCAGTAACACAATAAAATTATTTTAACAATTAAAAATTTAAACAAACACACACACACACACACATGATAGTGCATTCTCAATTTTCTTCATTTTCTGCTTGCACCAGTGGCTGAACTTCACTGAAGCTACTAGTGACTGTGGTGTTTCTGTTCCTGTATACATCTAGTGTATTGTGACTTGGTTCATCCCCTGTTTGCCCTTTTACCAGTGTATATTCATCTGGTACTAGTGAGCCATAGTAATTAATTTGCTCAAATCAATTCTCTTGATCAACATTGGCCATGAAAGTACTAAAACTAAAATCTTCCAGATCGCTGTTGTCACTTGCATTAAATTTCTGGTTTATAAATGAGAACACAACAAAAT
>NW_003547580.1:11645-13910 GCF_000090795.2 Amphimedon queenslandica | reverse complement strand
TTGGGTTATCTCATTTCTATTTAGATACTGAAGGAAGACAAGATAACCCAATGCACTTTTTGAATGTATTACAAGTACACAGACTTGCTTCATCTATGTGCTACATTTACATTATGGCATGCAAGTGAGTAGTAATTCTGCTGATCTTTTTAGTATCATATCAGGCTCTGATATTGGAAAGAATTAAATTAAAGGCTTTTTTAACAAACAAGGAGAACTGGATTTAACATTAACAAGAATCATATCAGGAGCACTGACCTCTTTATCATGAGCTATCAATTGAGTTCTAACTGATCCAGTAACTGAGTCACCAACACTACCTATCACCTGACCAGTCTAAGAGGAAAGATAGAGAGAAAGGGAAAGAGGTAGAGGAGAGAAAAGGGGGAAAAGAAGACAAAGAGATAGAAATAGAAACAGAAAAAGAGGGAAACAATATTTTAGGCAATACAATATAAAATCATGCCAATTCTAGTTCATAATTTACTCAATTAAAAACTATGTGACTCAATATACTACTAGTATATAATAAACCAGGGTTCTATCCAGTGGGGGGGGGGCAAGCTTCCTCCCTGTGTACTGTTGTAATTGCATGCATGTACTGTACATGTGTATACAAGTATGTATGCACAACCTTCTCCCCCACCTGGTCAACTGCTCTGGGCTTCCCCCAAACAAAAATTCCTAGATAGAACCCTGTAAACATAGTACTAGCAAGCAAACTAAAAGTAACTTAATTTCATTATTAAGTGAAAGTTTCTGAAACAACTACTTCACGTCAAACAGGTTGACTCAGGTATCTATTACAAGAGACATAAAGTCAAATACTGTAACAACATCACATCTATAACTGATATTAACAGGTTAAACTGGTTTGTATTACTGTTTTAAACTGGTTATTAACTACAATATAACTTATAATAGGAGGATCAGTATATAAAGACCAGCAGTGTTGTGTGACAGAATATCAATCTCTTATATTTCTCTCTCAGTCTCTCTTTTAGTCTCTTTCTCTTCCAATGAGGTCACTAGTTGTGTGTTCAGTGTTGCTCTCAATACTGACACTAGCTGCATCAAGGAATAACAACAATACTGGACTCTCCACCAACAAACAAACCTATCTTGAGGTGCTGCGTGGTAGAGATGGTCGTGATGGAGCACCAGGAAGAGATGGAGTGAAAGGAGAGAGAGGAGATAAGGGAGAGAAAGGAGAGAAAGGTGAAACTGGACCTGTAGGACAAGCTGGTCCTAAAAGTGGAGGAGTAGTGTACACTCGTTGGGGAAGGAAGTCCTGTCCTACTGGAGCTGAACTACTGTATGAGGGAATAACTGGAGGTGAATGGCATGCTCATACAGGAGGAGGAGCTAACTATGTCTGTTTACCAAAGGTCCCTCAATATATGAGTACAACTGTACCTGATCTTTATTCTCACATGTATGGTACTGAATATCAAGTCAATAATCATATATTTTCAGGAAAGCATGATCACAATGTTCCTTGTGCAGTATGTTATACATCTACTAAGAGTGTTAAACTGATGATTCCTGCTAGAACCAGCTGTCCTTCATTATGGACTATAGAATATAAAGGATATCTGATGGCTGAACGACATAATCATGCAAGCAATAAAGTCTATGAGTGTGTTGATGAAAATCCTGAATCTATTGATGGCAGTGAGGCTGATACTAATGGTGCTCTGCTCCACTTTACAAGGTCAACCTGTAATGGTCTACCTTGTCCACCTTATGTTAACAATAGAGCTATTACTTGTGTTGTGTGTACTAAGTAACAATTTGAATTAATTAGCAGTGTGTGATACAATTTCTTTCTAGGAATTTTATTAATGATATAATATGAGTGAATAAATTTCTTTTAATAATTTTTTGATTATAATGATCAAACTTCACAAAATTTCAGACACTGACTGGCATAGTAATATAACTATTGGTACTTTTTAAAATCATTGCAGTCTAATAATAGAATTACTCCTGTTAGTTACACAAACTCACATAATCATTACCACTGCCTTGTTTTTCATGCCATTACACTTTACTAGTACATACAATTAAGTACTAACCTCTAGTCCCCATATAGTACAGGTAGTATCAATACTAGATGCTCCCAGTATATTAGGATCAGTTTCATTCCAATCAAATGATGTCAAAGGAGCACAAAACTCTCAATTCTTACTCTGTGGAATATAAACAATTTAAAAATATTATTAAACAGAGAAAGAAAGTAGAATGAGAGTAAGTATAGACCAC
>NW_003547580.1:0-11355 GCF_000090795.2 Amphimedon queenslandica | reverse complement strand
TATTGATAGAGCTACAGCAGGTAAGTGAGGCATTTTCTTTGTGCCTTCATTGACTTCCTTAACAAACTTGCCAACCAAAATGGCAGCCAATTATGACGTGTGGGCAAATATTGTATATAAAATTAATGAAATTCATATCCTTTCCAATTTTCACTTCCAATACTTACATTATTTAGCATACATTCTTGTCTAACATCAGATCCATTGATCCTCCATAGATGAAGATAATCACCAGAAGTAGCAACAAGATCAGGTAACTGACCAACCTGAACATAATAAATAAATAAATAAACAAATAAAATAAAATAAATAAATAATGGTATTTTCTCGTCCCTCTCTCTCTCTCTCCGTTCATTACATATACCATATCAGGTATCCACATTATCTTAGTTGTAGGGTAAGGATGATCAAAAGTTGCTGTATGGCTGAAATTACCAGTCTCTTCATTCAATTGTACTATCTGAACCTATAGATACATTAAATACTATAATATAACTGTTCACAAACAGTTACTAATATAGCGCTAAGTAAATCAAAAATATAACACAAACTTAATTGTCGTCTTTGGTCAAGGCACAGAAATACATTCGTACATGTACATGTATGCATTAGAATTGTAGGTAATAGAATTGAAAAAATCACTTGCAGGTGCTAATGTAGCATTGTCACGATTTAATAGCTAATTCAAAAGCCTAACAATACCTTGTTACAATAGTCTTCAATGAAGCTACCAATGGCCAGTCTGAATCTCTTGTCTGGTTTAAAACTCCAGTTCATACCATATACAACCCACGGGGTAGTGTACCTATATATCTCCTTCCTTTTCATGGGGTCAGGCTTTCCTGGAAGACTAATACCACTTGTTGTGGTAGGCATTTTTAGTTGGTATTAAATGGGCGGAGCAAAATAGTAATAACCACACCACTACAATTTAATCATGAAATTTATGAATAATGAATAAATTACATTAAAGCACTCAGCAGTAACACAGTAAAATTATTTTAACAATTAAAAATTTAAACAAACACACATACACATGATAGTGCATTCTCAATTTTCTTCATTTTCTGCTTGCACCAGTGGCTGTACTTCACTGAAGCTACTAGTGACTGTGGTGTTTCTGTTCCTGTATACATCCAGTGTATTGTGACTTGGTTCATCACCACTTTGCCCTTTTACCGGTGTATATTCATCTGGTACTAGTGAGCCATAGTAATTAATTTGCTCAAATCGATTCTCTTGATTAACATTGGCCATGAAAGTACTAAAACTAAAATCTTCCAGATCACGGTTGTCACTTGCATTTAACTTTTGTTTTTTAAAAGAACATCTCTTCTTGATCGCTTTAATAAGAAACCAAGCAATGTAGACTGTAAAATATATCAATGGCAAGAAGAGGAGTAAAATGAGAACACAATAAAATGTGTTAGAAAGTGGACTATTAATACTCTCAAGGTAATAATTGTAGAGTATGATTACATTGATGCAAGACAAGAGGCTAAACATGACCAAATCCAGGACGTTATACCAAAATTTCTTGTATGGCTGAAGTAAACCCAATAACAAGAGAGCAATAGTAATAATAAACTGCTGTAAGACATATTGTATTGTCCAGCTTAGACCAAATGCAAAAGTAGTAATGAGAGCCAGCTTAAAAAAGAAATAAAGAGCTGCATAGTAGCGCCGATCATGTTCACCATTGCTGCCATCTTTGAAGCACTGGTGAAAAGAATCCAGGAAAAGCTGTGTTTTAGCTCCAGGCTTTAATGGTTTCCAATTTAGTCTCTCCAAGCACGTGTAAAAAGGCTTGATAGAATAAAGGAACAGGATAGTTGGAAAAAATGTGCAAAGAAATAGGATGAATAAAGATGTCAGCATATAAGGTGCATAATTGAGGGAGAAGAATTGGAAATCACCATTAAAAAGGGAAACGAACTCTGTATGTCCCGTGTCATCAACCAATGTGTTAGGAAATAACAATTGACACGAAGTGACAGCAAATTTTACATAAGAAAGAATAAGAAATGTAGCAAAAGCATCCATTAGAGATCTTTGAAGATTTAGCCAACTAAGACACCTTGCTGTAGCTCTATGCAGAGGTCGAATGATGCACACAATAAATCGATAGTCATTATGATAAAGATGCAAAACAAGGACTACAAGACCAATCACTATAAGTGGATAAAAAGCTGACACAAACTTGAGGGCCATTACATGAAGACTGTTCACATTAGGTCCCAAACAAAATAGCCATCCATCCAATTCAATTGCACTAAAAAAGCTAAGATTCCAAAATGCATACAGTGATATGTATATCTGCTTGAGGACTGAAGCTGCAGGGGTTATAGATGGATAATCAATGATTCCATTAGCATCAATCCCAAATGTAGTTGAAATAATTTGTGCAAAAAATATAAATGCATTTGCAGGTCCAGATGTCACCGAAATGTTAAAGACAATAACGATGATGAGCATTATAGTTAAAGGAAGATACTCAGCTAACAAATAGAATGCCCAAGAATAGAAAATAGAGTCAGATGAACAAGGAATGCATTTGAACTGCTTCGAATTGACAGCAACACTGTAGTTTGCTTTACAATGAGCACACGTGACTCCTTCTCTGTTTAAATCCCCACAGAAAAACTCATTGAGATCATCAGATGATTCGGGCAAAGTTACAAAGCTACTTCGACTCAGTTTATTATTCTGTGGACAATACAAGCATTGTCCAACCTTCAAGTTATTAGAAGACTCACTAGTTGGACCAATCCAGTAACCAAACTCAATGGATGCAGTAAAGTTTGTGTGAAGTCTAATATTTGGGAATTCCCCTCCTTCACAAATGTTACCTCTAATGACAAAACCAGGAGGACACTTTTCAAACGTTAAATCAATTTTTGTAGAGATGACTCGAGGGTGAATAGTCTTCAAGAAAAGTTTTGCTTGATTGTCTTCATATGGATCACCATAATAAGACACATTCCTGTATGTGATATATTCTGTCACTGTATCGTAAGTGCTGTTCCTATAGAGAGAGAAAACCAGAGACTTGCTTGGAACAGGTTTCAATCTGTCATCAAGCATCACTACAGGAAGAACACTTTCCTTACCTGGAATGACATTAATGCTGTATGAATCCTTACACTGTGGATGGCCCTCATTGTCAGCAAAATATGCTGGGGAAGTAGCAATGACATCAGTGTCATTACAAGTGGTATTAGGCCCATAGTTCCATGCACTTTGACTCCAACAAAAAACTTTGTAATAATCTGTTTTTGGATTAACTAATTCGCCATGAGATTGGTCCCCCCATAAGCATCCTAATATTGTAGTAGCATATATGGCATGGCCAGATAGGTTAGCATGATTGCCATCAAAAAGGATCCTTATTTGCCACTGTGTAGGGTCAATATCAGAATCAAAATAACGAATAAAGCAGTTACGAGATGATATCAATTGGTGGTCACCAATGTTTTCCCAGTACAATCCACCACCATTAAGAAAAGCTTTGTTGTGGGTAAAATTGATTGAAGTATTAGCATTTAGCATGAGAAATGCTTTATTAAAGAGAGTCATTCCCCCTCCAGCCTGAGCTGAGTTCTTTATGAAATGTGAAACAGAGTCGCTCTGAAACTCAACAGCTGCATCAAGGCTGGTTACAGCTGAGCCAAAATTACTGAAAAATTGTGTGTTGTTTTGAAACTGAATCGGAACAGAGTCAGTATACAATGTTCCTATTCCAGCAGGCGTACTTGTGTAGTTAGTATAATAAACTGAATTGAATTGAAATACACAATTGGTAAACACTGGCTGCATTATCACTAACCCACCGTCACTTGACTCCAAATGCCAAATTGATAAATCAACAGCCGAGCCAAGCCGTGCAACATTTCGATGCCAAGTACAATTATCAAAATGCATTCTATTCATTTGGTAGCTGGAGTTCTCTCTAAATGTCAAAAATGATGAGCCACCTCCAAAATAAGCTCTGTTGTACGAGAAGGTTGAGTTTGTGAATAGGACGGAATTATTATGAATGTTGTGACCAATTCCAGCAAAGAGGACTCTAGTCCCACCTCCACCAGTCCCTTTATATGTGCATGATACAAACGGGCATTGGTTAGAATAAAACACAGAGTTATTAACAACTATAGCATTATTAGTGGAACGGTCTTGAAATTCAATCAACAATCCACCTCCCCAAACTGCAGTATTGTTATTGAATAAACAATTGTTGATGTATACAGGAACATTTGTTATGTTTCCTTTAAACACAACGGACAGTCCTCCTCCACGACCTAAAGCTATATTGTCATTAGCTGAAGGTGATATGAAGAGATTACTAGTGACGTTTCCGATATTATGAGTGAACTGACAATCACTGAACTCGTATGATGCATCAGTGATACTACCATCTGTGTAGTTAAGAGGGATTGCAGAGCCACTGATGTTAGTACACTGTGTGTCTCCTGGTATGCAGTAGACAAATTCTACAGATATACCACCTCCACCATATTCAGTACCAGACGGTGCATTATAAGTGAAGCTTGAGTGCTTAATGATGTTAGTTCCAACAGTGCTGTAGAATACTACACCAACACCAGTGCTGTTACTAACTATTACACTATCAAAGTAAACATTTGAACAAAAAAGAATATACATAGCAGCTTGAAACAGCAGAAACTTTCCACTAGGACTGCTAGTGCTGTTGTGATACATTCCACAGCCATTGACTGTCAAATTAGAGAAATGAATATCATTGGAGTGCTTAAAACTAAACCCACTGCCTTTAGTACATTGTACTATTGTAGTATTGGTCTGAAGACCCATTAATCTAAAACTTATTTTATAGTTCATTGTAGCTTCTAATGATAAAGTATGGTTACCTTCAGACAAGTGGACAAGGATTGAACTTCTAGTTTGTATTCTCTCCAGTACAAACGACAGCGTTTTGCAAGGAACAGAACCATCCAAACAACTAGAAGAGTCAGTACCATTATCCAAATTAACATTAACTGGTACCACAACTTGTAAGTGGAGTAGGATCAGAATGAAGATGAAAATTGACATGATGTAGTTCTCCAAACCAAGCCTCATCTCAAACAGACTAACCCCACCCTCTACATTGATCATAACAGTATTCATAATGTTGCACCTAATATTCATGCACGTGTTATTGGGTTTGCGTACAAAAATTTATATGCTTGAAAACCAAGCCAAGAATAAGAGGAGAAAAAATAGACATTCTCACCAAGTAACTTCAGAATTTTAATATCTATTCATTTTAAACACTTTTACAATGCAGATTTATCATCACTGTTTGTATTGCCCTCATTACTTTTGTGTGTGATTAACCAATTATAAATGATTATTATTTTGATTCAAAATACAATGCTTAAATGAATGAGTTTATAAATCAATTAACATGATACATCAATTTACTTGTGAATATTTAACACCATTAAGAACAGTGGGTGGAGGAGCATGTCCCAGCCTGTACATTCAAATAAAAATATTATAATGAAAACAAACATGAAAGCATAATTATACAATTACTTGTGCAAGATTGGTATAAGATATAAATTCTGGTTTTAGGCATTTTCAGATGAGTGTGTATTGCATTAAAACACATCATTTTACATTATTGGTTTTCGAGAGTATGTGTGTGTGTTTAGTATTATCATTACCTTCCTAATTTCATCTAAATCAGCATACAGGTGCTTACTCTGAATCAGGTGTTGCCTATGAAAAATAACCAAAAATAATAACAATAATAATAATAATAACAAGAACAGCAACAATTATTACCTCAGCTTCTTCACTGGGAGCAAGAGGCAATGGATCCTGCAAAAAGAAAAAAATTAAAAATTCAGTATACAATAGTCTATAATAATAATATCAATTTATACCAATTAGTAGAATATTCTCAACGAGAGAGATGATCATGTGACTATCATGTAATGATCATGTAATTATTATGTAATCAAGACGATGTCACTTTGTGACTCTCATGTAAATACTTGAGGGCAGTTGCTGCCATTGGTTCAGCATAAGCTAAAGATGGTGGACTGTTTTAGCTTGAGAGAGAGAGAGCCTGTGCTGGCTCTTGATATGCAGGATCAGGATTTCAATCAGCAGGCAAATGTTTTTAATTAATTAATTCTGCACAAACTGTGAGATGTGTGCCTTCAATCCAATTGCATTATGTATACAAACTTTACATGCATGTACATGTACATTACCAGGTGTGTCTGAAAAGAAGTCTCTGCATTATTGTAGTCTTCATCAACAATGTCTGCCGAACCAACTGGTGAACTCTGAATGGAGAGAAATAGAATGAGGAAATAAAGTAATTGACATATCAATTACCTTAGGGTGGATATTAATTGCAATTAATTTTAGTTTACTTACAACCACTAATTCAACCAACCACTAATAAGAGTTATTATGTTCCTGTATAAATAGTACACAAGATACCCGGTAGGCAGGATCTGTAACAAAATAACAGTAGATAGGGTGAACCTAGTAAGTGTTCTGCTCTTAAAATGGCTAAAATGGGCTTCTTGAGTCATGTTACGCTGTTAAATTGAAGTTTCATCAGTGATTTTTTTTGCTATTTTTGCTAATATTACATTTTGCTAAATCAGGGTCCCTTTGAAAACGATAAAAATTTAAGAGCACAATTAATGCCCACCCTAAGGTATATCTTACTTCAACTGTTGTTTTAGATGACTCTACCGCCAAGCTAGTGTCATTTATTCTGTGTAAAACATTAGAAAGCAATATGTTTATACTGTTATTCTAAAACTCACTTAAGATCCTTTACTTTGTTCACAACTAAAATAAGAATTAAGACAAACATGACCAGACAAGATAACTTAGCTCAACTTATATCTCCAAATTTTCCCCCCTCTAACACTTAATCTCAGTCAATTAGTCAGTCACTCTCTCTCTCTTTTTCTTATAATTACAATTTCTTATGTCACAGGAATGACATGTGCAGGATGTCCTATTATTCTTTGCTTTATACATAACAACATAAATAAAAACTGCTATACAAAGCAAGACTACTCCTCCAAAAACAACTAAAGTAGTATCAGTACTTGTCCAACTACTTCTACCACTTTCTCCACCTGTTCCACAAGTACTGTAGTGATATGTTACATGATATGGTTTATATATTACTTGGAGTAACAGAAGGAGCAGAAAAGGAAAATGATGAGGTAGAAATGGGGCTCCCTGTCCAAAAAAGAATGACAAAATTACACTCTCATGTTACCATACAATGCATGAAAGACATGCAAAAATAGGGGGGGGGGGAAGAAAGAGAAAAGAATTTGTTTTGACTTACATGTAATTAAACTAGATAGAATATTTGATGATGATACTTGTGATACTGATGAAGAGGTCATTGGATTGCAGTTCTGAATAGCTTCTATAAAATAAACTAACTAATAAGAATTGACATTAATTATGCATGTATACCTGAATTATTAGTAATGTTGGTATAATCTATTGTATTAGAACCAAACCTGTTTGATACAATAACAGCTACTGACCACGTTAAATCATGAATCGATGATCTAATGTTAACACGGATTGATACTAACATGTTAGGCAGAACAATATTATCATCAAGTGGTATAGTGATATTAATCTGTGATGAATTGAGTGGTATCTGACAGTAGTCTTTTTGTAATAAAATATATGTGTAATTGTTTAATAGATCAATATCACATGGAGCTGTAACCTATTTAATAATAATAATAATAATAATAATAATAATAATAATAATAATAATAATAAATTAATTGCATCTGCTGTACTTACATTGAATTCAATGGTATAATTATCATCAATAGCAATCAATTCATCAGATATTTTAGGACCTATAAAATATTATACATAATTTTTGAACTAATAATGCATTCTAATGTACCTGAAATCAAAGTAAAATTTTTCATTGCCATTTTTACACCAGTAAATCCATAACTTAAATTAGCAGCTGCTCTTACTCCCCATTGATATGGGGTACATTCAGCATAATCAGTTATATCAGCAGGTGATATTATTACATATGTATTGTTAGTAATGTTTATATCAGTTACTATCAGTGAATTATTAGTTGACTCCATTATTATTATATCATATGTGAGTAATAATACAGCTTCTGCTAGAGGAGGTAACCATGACAACTTAACAGTTTCATTCTCTCTTAACTCATGGGATAATGAAGAAGGAGGACCTGAAACAGGAAATAATTTATAGATTATTGAGAAATATATAATAATATACCAAAGGCAATCAGTCGAATTGATTCTGTTCCCACCAACTTTGTATCTAAAGAACAATGTCTTGTTGCGGATAATGAACACAATCCACATTGAATATGAATATCTAACAATGTGTTAGTGGCAATCCTCAGGTCAGCTATGCTATTATTAATAATAGATATACCAATTCCATTTGGAAGAGGACTTGTAAAAGCAGTAATAATATCACCACTGATATTCCAATAAAACTCAACTATGAAAGACGCATTAGATTTGTAAATGCAAGAATATTCAAGTGTTTCTCCAGTTCCAATGGGTAGAATAAAAGTATCATTAGGACATACTCCAGTTAGTGATACATTGCCTTTAGATACCGTTGAACAAGAATCCACCCAATAAAAGGCGAAACTGAGAGAGAGCAACAAAACTCTGAGCAGGAGCATCTTCGACATTATTTCTCACAGACGACGGTGACAGTATTGTCCCAAGGGACCCACGCGGCCCAATGTTGGTAGACCAGTGAGACCACCTAACATTTTTGTTAGGGGGTTAATTTTGTAATTTCATTAGTTTGCAACAAAAATTAATAATAATTTGTATGCTTGACACCTTATTTTGATCAATCCATAAAATTTTAAAGGCACAGCACTATACAGTATGGTATGATAAGAGAATGCGTAAGAGAAAGAGAAGAATGAGGAAAAATAGATGACAGTCGAGTCAAGTCTCTCAAGCTCAAGCTCATCATATAACGACATCATTAATTACAATGGGTGGAGCTATAACCTATAATTCATAAAAAGTAGAGGAAGTTTATTTATATAATTAATAGTGTAAAGCATAGATATAGCACAAAGGAATAACTCAATTCGGTTCAGTACAAGCTCAAAAACACAGTCAATTTATGCATTATTATCATCATCATGTTTTGCTGATCACTGCAAAAAAACATTTGGATAAAATTACAAAAGAAAATAATGTTTACTAATTTGTACATTGGCAGTACATTGTATACTAATAAATTCAATAGTTATTATTCACTTTGTTTTTTCTTATGTCGCCCATATCAGCATACTGGTTTTTGCCTATTAAAATAACATAATAATTATAAATAAAGCTAAAAAATAAAGCTAATAAGTTCTTAATTACCTCTTCTTCAACAGGGATAGGAGGTAATGGAACCTAAAAGGGAAATTAAGAGACAGAATGAAGTGAGGGATAAAAGAAAAGCATCATTATTCTTACGCTTGGGCTACAAATTTCTCATTTTCTTTTACTAATAGTACTCTAAAGTGGACGTAGTTAATCAAAGTTTAAATAATAATACAAAATACTTTTCTAGTGTTGGCAGGTATTTTAGTGTATACAGGCAGAGTCCATTACTGGCTCAGAGTCAAACCTTTGAGGAGTAATAGAACAACAAAACCTTATGGGGGTTGCCTAGAGAAAAGAGTGACAAGTAATATGTGACAGTATGAACTGACTCATTTTCATAGTAAAATCTTCACAAAATTCCCAATACATCCTCCAATTGCAAATAATTTAGTATTAATCATTCATTAGTGTTTGTGTGAAAATTACAAAAATAATGGTATTGTGGTTTCCCATAAAGCATGCATGCCAAGTGAGCTGAACAGCATGCTTCATGAGCTGCCATGTCTTTTGAAGTTTAAAATTCATTAAAAAAAATCGTTTTAATTGAAATGAGCTCAAACTAGATATACAGCACCAGAACATGCATATGTATCAATAATATGCTCATAATTGTGTTGTGTGAACTAAGTAACAATTAACAGTGTGTGATAAGAATTTCTATTTAGGAATTTTGGTAATGAGATGATTATTTCCATACTAATAAGTGAATAAATTATTTTGCTAATATAATTAGCAAGAATGGCAAGGAAAGGTATAGGAATGTAACTTTAATTTGATACTACCATTGCAGTCTAACCATAGATATTAGAGTAGGTCTAACAATAGTTACTTCTCTTAGTTACACAAACTCCTAGGATCATCACCACTGCCTTGGTTTTCAATGAGGTCACTAGTTGTGTGTTCAGTGTTGCTCTTAATACTGACACTAACTACAACTATACCATTAAAGAATAACACCAACACTGGACTGTCCTGCAACAACAAACAAACCTATGTTGAGGTGCTGCGTGGTAGAGATGGTCGTGATGGAGTACCAGGAAGAGATGGAGTGAAAGGAGAGAGAGGAGATAAGGAGAGAGAGGAGATAAGGGAGAGAAAGGAGAGATAGGTGAAACTGGACCTGTAGAACAAGCTGGTCCTAAAAGTGGAGGAGTAGTGTACACTCATTGGGGAAGGAAGTCCTGTCCTACTGGAGCTGAACTACTGTGTGAGGGAATAACTGGAGGTGAATGGTATGATCATACAGGAGGAGGAGCTAACTATGTCTGTTTACCAAAGGTCCCTCAATATTTGAGTACAACTGTACCTTCTGTTTTTTCTTACATGCATGGTACTGAATGTAAAATTGGTGATAATATATTTCCAGGAAAGCATGATCACAATGCTCCTTGTGCAGTATGTTATACATCTACTAAGCATAGGGGTAGGAACAAACTAAAAGTTGGGGGGGCTAAGGTATTATTTTTACAATTGATCATTAATACAAAGCATGTACTGAAATTAATACTGTCCAAAATATTGGCGTCTATGCTCATTAAATGTAACAAATTCCTTTGCAATGTCCTCGATGTGTAAATCATCCGTAAATTCTTTGTGTGTATGCAAAATAACTACATGATTCGCTCTTGTGACATTGTGGAGCGCAAGTAGTTTTAAATCTCCTTAACGTCGAAAATCTATGCTCAGCCGAAGCTGATGTTAACAGAGTTGTTAAATAAAGAAGTAGAAGCTTGTGTATTTCTGAAAAAACTAATAAAAGTGTGTTCTTAAAAGTTAAGCTAGACTGTATTAATAGTTTTATAAAACGAATCACCACACAATATGCACACATATAAGGATTACCTAAACTACAGTCTATAGTGTTGATAACAGTAATACATGTATATTACTTAAAGTTGGAGGGGCTAAGCCCCCCTTCAATGAAAGT
>NW_003547579.1:13197-16412 GCF_000090795.2 Amphimedon queenslandica | reverse complement strand
ATTAAAAATAATTGTGGATTTGCAGTACCATGTGAAACTCAAGTTGAACTATAGAGAAGATAAAGAAGTTATCAAGATTCAACTCTACTTAACATGAATAGCTCACAAGAAGATGCTCTTGAAGCCTGTCGTCTTTGTCGTAACAAGCGTGATCGGGATAGGAGAAGGAATGAGCACAAGTAAGCTAGTGTTATGGCAAGACAATGTAGATAAGTTGGTGGTTGGTGATTCCTATATTTTTTTAAATTTGCGAATTAAGAAGTTTACAGACGCACAATTTCTTTTATTCACTGTGGATACTACTTGGAATATGGTTGACGACGATATTGGCGAGGTATGTATCTGACAAGCTGATGAAAATCCTCAGTATAACCAATAATATTTCTGGAGAAGTTGTGTCCATCATATATGATGAGCATCACAAATGCCCTGTATGTGATTGGAAAGTGAGTATGGCAGTCCCTCAAGATATTGTGAAGTGTAGCAATTGCTCTGCTAAGTTCAAAGTGTCTAAAGCAAAGAAGCAGTCTATGGCAAAGGTGCAGATCAAGGATAATAATGGAGAGATGCATAAAATTAAAATGTTTACTAATATTCTTTCTACATTGCTCAACCTCATGAGACTATTGAAGAATATCTCTTGTCAATGGACAACATCAAAGTTCAAATAAACAGCTCTAATATAGTCACAGCAGTTGTAAATGATGACTAACTCTCATTATTACTCATGCAGTTTTGTGACTGGTTTGATCATGCATATATATACAATATAATCGTTGACTTTCATTCGTTCAAAAGAAATTTGTGTATTTTAGAATCTATAATACTCAAATGTAGCAATAAAGATTGCTTAGGCTCGCCCCTACAATGTACTACATTCGCCTAGTAATTAGTATTTACACCCAGGTGATGAGACTGATCACTATATTAGAGAGATATAACGCTTAATGTATGGGCATAATTGGATAGTTATAAATAATTTATGAATATGTGGCTAATGACAAACATGGATGGTTGAAAACGATAATACACTGAAAAGTATAGAGCTTTGAGAGTGCCTTAATCTGTTAATTTCTTGGATAGCAGCCTTTGATATCTTGATCTATATTTAGTTCGGTCTTGATTAATTGATGCCATTTTGATCCACATTGCAAATATTATTACAGACCTTATGCAAGTGACATCCCCCTGTAACATGTACACGTACATGTATGAGGGGAAGGAATATTCCAATACTCTCATAATTACATGCACATCACACAATCCAGGTTATATAGACCTCTACATGTACGAATGGATTACATCCTGACTAGTATTGGGCGATTATTCGATTTTACGATATAATCATGTTTATTATTGTTATGATTAATCACACCGCACTACTTTTTCAAAAAATGATTATTGTTTTGCACGATTAACCGTTGATTATTGATAATAGTAATTATTATTATTCTAATTAATTATCACTACCACATGACAGACTGATAGTTAGCTTAGCAGGTGGTGAGAAATGGCGTTATCCTCTAGCTGTTCATCAAGCTCTTCTGCTCGCTCTTTCGTGAATGAAATTGAGATGGTCAGTGGTATGACTCTTGCTAAAAAGAAGAAAACAAAGAGCAAAGCCTGGATCTACTTTGGACTGAGAGTTGACGAGAACGGGCAAGTGATAGAGGCAAACCAGGATCATCCAGTTTGTAGAAAGTGTGGGGCAGCTGTTCGAGTAAAAGACGGTAACACATCTAACCTCTTTCAACATCTGCGTGATCATGCTGATCTATTTGCTACTATTTCAACTGAATGCCACAGTGGAACTCGTGAGCGCACAAAGACACAACTAACACTTGAGAGCTCAATAGTAAGGGCAACTAAGTACCCTCGAGGTAGTCCACAAGCCAAAGAGCTTACTTGTGCCATAACTTACTTTCTAGCCAAAGATGCTATGCCATTATATACAGTAGAGAAGCAAGGATTTCAACACATGATATCGAAACTTGATTCAAGATATGAAATTCCTTCTAGAAAGGTATTTTCATCTCAAGAGATTCCAGCTCTCTACCTACGGGTAAGAAACGATATAATCGAGCAGCTTAAGCAAGTGAAGTACTATGCTATAATGACAGATTTGTGGACAAGTGGTTCATGTGAACCATATATTACTCTTACTGTCCACTATATTGATGGTGAATGGAGTCTGGAATTAAAGTGTCTTGACACTGTTGCCTTGTTTGCTAATCACACTGGTGATAATATTGCTGACTGTGTCACTGATGTGTTGAGTAACTGGGAACTTGACATCAAAAATGCTGTTGCAGCAACTACTGACAGTGGTGCAAATGTCATTGCAGCCTTTCGTACACTTGATTTATTAAGAATAAGTTGCTTTGGGCATACTTTAGACCTGGCAGTCAAAAAAGGTCTTAGTAGCCCAATGATACAACGTGCACTAGCTAGATGTTGCTCTATTGCTAATGTCTTTCATCGTAGTTGGAAGAAGATGCGTGACTTAAAGGAGAAGCAACAGCTACTTGGTCTTCCTGAACACAAGTTAAAAAATAATGTCAGCACAAGGTGGAGATCAGTATATAAGATAATTGATCGTGTCATTGAGCAACAGCAAGCCATTAGTGCTGTAATAGCAGAAGACAGGAAGTACTTGTATGAAATGCCTACTGATGATGAACTAAATGTGCTAGAGAAGGTATTAGAAGTTTTGAAAATGTTTACTATTTAACAGATGCATTGGCTGGTGAAAAAGAGATAACTATATCATCAGTACGTTGCATAGTAAATTGAGTCCCTGCAGTGAAGATAATCATATTGCTTCTATACCATGAAACAGTCAATCATGGCAGATTTCATGAAACAGTCCTCCAAAGCTCTCAGAAATTTTGGATATTTGCTCATTTCTTGACCCACAGTTCAAGATTAGGTATCTAGAAAACAAAGAAGTAGTATTATCATTGATAACAGAAGAATGTATGTTGACTTTAGAATTGGATAATGGTCTTGAGCATGATGACTTTGACCAAACTGAGCAGGAGACAAGATCTAGTACTGAGGTAAATGATGTGTCTGGTGACTCTGGTCCTCCACCGAAGAAGCCCAAAGGCCTTACAGCTATCTTAAAGAATATGAAGAAAGAGGAAGGCAACACACAACCTACACCAATGACACATGAGCAACAGATTGAAAATGAAATATTTTCATACCTTGAC
>NW_003547579.1:4073-8707 GCF_000090795.2 Amphimedon queenslandica | reverse complement strand
AGTGGTAGTACAAGAAGTCCAGAGATCAGTCGTTATTGCACAGTAATCGCACTCAGCTAATAGTCGAGCTAATTCCTGGGTGCTCGCTTCATAGAGTGGTGGAAGCAAATCTCTCATTATGGTATGGCGACTTGGTAGAATATATTTCGGGTCAAGTATTTTAACAAAACTTTGAAAACCACAACAGGTGTTGATTTGGTATAATGTTCATATAGCAATCTCCTGAGTAGTCTTCCATCAAAATGTATGTAACATGTCTCTTCCTAAAGCTTTCCATGACTTAACATGCTTAGTCATGTCATCCCAGTGTCGATTGAATTCAAAACTTTTGGAATCACCCTGTGGTACAATGGTCTCATAATCTCATTACAATGCTCTTCAAACACTACTATAATCTGGTCATGGGCAAAGTGTGTCCCAGGTTGCCCCAGGAATTCCGTTCAGGAACTCTCTACTTCTGCTGATAATTTTGATTCATCGCTCCACTGCCCTATTCCTTGTTACGAGTAGAATTTCACTTAGAAAGACAAAAGAATCTGATAGACAATTGTTTGGTAGTTCCTTTAAACAGTCTTTAGTGCTGAGAGAGCTTTTGTGTGTAGGCATGGGTCTTTTTGCCATAATGGGTCTTGACAGCCTTCTCCTGTTTTATTTCCCTTAGACCTTTTTTAGAAGTTCCAATGCCATTATAGCTTTAAGATCTAAGTGGATGATTTAGATTTAGATCTAGTTATTGTTTGTATCTGCAACATCAAGAGAACGATTTATATGAGTAAGACATGCAAATTGCAAACTTAATACTCACAGACTAAAAAATATGATAAATACAACTACGATTTATATAATAATGCTATCTTCTTCTGGACAGATTATGTAACATTTTAATGAAAAGGCTTCACATACAGTTTAGCTTGCTTCACTGTGTCCATTAAATATATCATATCAAGCCGATTGTCAATTTCAAGCAATTCCTTTCTGTTATCTGCTGCCTTAAAAGAGTATACCTACCACAGACATGTCTAGAATCTTCATCCAACAAAAACTTAACACATTGCAAACCGATAATCAACCTAGCTAGCTGCATTCCTTCTGCTGTTCCTGATATACTTTGACATTGTCCTGGAAAAAAGAATAGACCATGTCTTTTGTTCAAGTCTTGACATTTTTATAATATCCAGTCATTGGCTTTCATGGCTTGCAATTTGAGCATCCAAAAATAGCTTTTAGGTTTTGAAGGCTACAGTTATGATGCCTGACTTGCAATAAAAACGTATAATTATTAAGAACTGAATAGCCAAACTCATGTACTACCTTGTCTGAACTCTGAACCCTCGGCTGTCTCTCCCTCCTCTACACTAATATTGACATAAGTAAAATGTCAGCTATCTCTTTCTGGTCCGACCATTACCAGTAACTATAGATACAGTACTTATGTCACTGCATGTAGTGAGCTTCTGCGTACTGCATAACAGTGTATACGATCTAGGTTTGTGCTATGATAGTGGTGACACTCCAGTCTTAATACATTCACTGCAGTAATAATGTCACTACTACCATCATTGTCTTATAATCACTGCTTTTTACAACATCACTACTGACAGCTAGTGTCTTCATGTCACTGCTGTCTAATGGCATAATGAATTTTTGCTTGGAAGGTTTGACCATGCAATCATGCAGGAGGAGTAGCTATATCTATTTTTCTGGTGACATCCACTGTTTCACTAACATGTAAATGCTTTTAATTTTTAATTTGCCCTGCTTGGTGAGTACCTTTACTCCTACATAGTACTCCAGTTTTGGTGAACTCCTATTCCTACTTTTATGTGGACCCCACAATGAGCAATATAGGTACCTACTGGCACTTAAGTGCTTACTTTTGTAATCCAGCCTGGGCATGGGCAACCTTGAATATAAATTACAGTTCCACTTACACTATTACTTATGTGCATTCCTGTAACTTCTTTATCATGACTAGTAGTCTAGTACTATGTATTTTAAAACAATATGGAAGCATTTTTTTGGTGCTATACCTAGCTCATTTAGCAAAATTATAATTTTAATGTTTTAAAGCTTCCTTTTATTTTAAAATCTTCCTTAGGAGTGACAAAAGTTGTTGATCTGTGTGCTGCTCCTGGTAGCTGGAGTCAAGTGTTAAGTGAGAAATTACTGTAAGAAATTGATGATTTGCTTTAGCATTTCTAATCATCCAATCTCTAATTTTCTTCCTTTTTTATAATTCATTCATGTTTATGTTACAGTTCTGAAACTGGTAAAGATGCAAAAATTGTAGCAGTTGATTTGCAGCAGATGGCTCCACTCCCTTTTGTCATTCAGATACAAGGAGATATCACTAAAGTAATCAATTAAACAAAAGTATTATTGGATATTTTGTCAATTCAGTTAAATGTCATAGTGTTCTGAATCTACTGACTACTGAATTAATACAGACACAGGTCATTCTGCATGTATATATTTCAGTAATGTTTGTAAACTCTTTATAATCCAAGTTAACATTCATCCGTGTTGCTTTGTGTCTGTAGGCTGTAGCCATTGTGCAGCGTCAAAACGGTTATATGTACTTTTTTTACCTTTTAGTAGCAAATTTACATTCAGTAAAATTAAACAGCCTGGCACAATAAAAGATTTTAGGTATTGAAAATTTAGTGTTATGAATGTGCCTTATTTTTAAAATGTTGGTATATACTTGATTCTTTGTCTTTCTCCCTTGTTTTTTTTTGTGTTGTGTCATATTTCATGATTCACTTCAATTTAGGTTTTGAACAACTCATATCCTTATTACTTTCTAGGAAACCACAGCAAAAGAGATAACATCTCATTTTGAGGGCTCATGTGCTGATCTAGTTGTATGTGATGGAGCACCTGATGTGACTGGCCTACATGACTTAGATGAATATATTCAATCTCACCTTCTACTTGCAGTAAGCATTACATTTCATTATTGAAAAGATTGTAATGACGCATCAATTTAGGCTCTAAATATTACAACACATGTATTGAGTATTGGTGGTACATTTGTTTCTAAGGTACAGTAAATGATACATAATACTTGTATGATTCATGATATTAATAGTAATTTTATATTTATGATTCATAGTATTAACAGTAATTATATATTTTATGTAAACTAAGTATAAAAAGTTATTTACTGTATAAATTAGTTTTGTACTTTGTCAAAATTTTTAATGTCATTTTAGAACTTCTAAATAAGATCTACATAATGTTATTCCTTGAGTGAAAGCCACTCTAGTCTTTCCCCAGCAAGCATTGCATTCATTTCCATAAATTGCTTGCCATTATTTTTTGTAGTTTGCATGCAGCATATACTTTAACCTATTGCAGTCAACTATGCTTTACTTCTGTAAAGACAAAGGGCTGGTACTTTGGGGCCTACAGTAGCTTCATCTTTTCTAATCACTTTTATTCTTATCCCTAATTTCCTACAGCAAAAATATTAATCACCCATCACCCTCAAACAGTTGTGCAAACCTATTTTCTCTATTTATAGATTGATCTTACAACTTGTAATTTTTTTGGTGGAATTTTGATAATCATGAATTGTTATTTGCACATGCTCATTACCAAAAGTTTAGCTAAAACTGTCTTCCTCCACTAGATCTATGGATTATTGTTTTTAGATATTTCGTGGTAAAGATGTAAACCTTTTGTTTCACCAACTCTCACTCTTTTTCTCTTCAGTGTATTGTGTTAAACCCCGTAGCAGTCGTAATTCAAGTATTGAATCATTTGTTGTATGTGTTAATTATAATCCTCCAACTGGTTACATACCGTCAATGGACAATCCACTTTTGCAGACTAATGCATGTAAGAGCAGCTAATAAATTACATTGCAAGTAATTACCATATAGCTTGAAATTTTCGTGGTTTGCTCCTAGTGGGGCAATTTGTGGTTTAATTTTCGTGGTTGACAGTTTACATAGCCTGTAAGGGGATGGCACTTTAATGATTTTCTGGGTATAAATTTCGTGGGAAGTCCCACAACCACGAAAACCACAAAATTTACATTCCACAAAAATTTTAAGTATACGGTATTGTAGCATTATAGTTGTATTCATTAAATTTCATTGTTGTAATTTTTAGTCAACTTGTCAAGTTTACCAGAAGTCAATAAATCTGTTGTGCCATTCATAGCATGTGGAGATCTTAGTCAGTTTGACTCAGATATGACATACCCTCTTGAAGAAGTTGGTCTCTTTATACTTTTATAAAGCATCTCCATTTACTTCTGTTTTTTTCCAAAGGATTGTTGTCTCCCTCCAGTGCAAGCTCCAATTAATCCTCCATACAAGATGGCATGTACTATGAAGCATGGTGACATTACTAGTGCTATGAACAGACTGGGTTTAGAAGACTGTGATGATTCCTGTACAATTACAGATAAAAGCCATGAGTTATAACTAAAAGAATAAGCCATTCATGTACATGTATTTTTCCCTAGTGTTTTTTACCTTATTTAAAATTTTATTATTCCTTTTTGGTTTTTCTTATCTCATGCACTCATCTCTTTTTATTAACTATCTTTATTATGCTAGTATGCTTATGTCAATGTGCGCTCTTTGGTCATGGCCTCCTTTATTGATTAAATCAAAAATAAT
>NW_003547579.1:0-1609 GCF_000090795.2 Amphimedon queenslandica | reverse complement strand
TAGAAACATGAAGGAGGAATAATTCATGTATGTACATGTACATGTAAACATGACGTAATCCTGTTACTAATAATAGAACACAATACATGTAGCATTAGAGGGTAAAATACTATAGTATTTAAGCTGAATACTATTAATGAGGGTCGAGGTCTTAGACCGTGAAGAGAGGATGAGTGTTAAAGGAGAGGAAGAGAGATTCGCTAGGAACTATGAGAATGGATTTTGATAACTGCCTAAGTCAGACTATATATTATCTTACCAAAAAGCAACTGCTTATATACACATTATGATGAATAAGTTGTGTGGGTCTCTGCAGGTGTTAACTAATGTTGATATGTACATTGATTGATGTTGTATGAGGACTTGTAAATGTATGCAGAAGTGTGTGTGTATAGTCCAGAAATTAATAAGTAAAAATAATTAAATTATAAACACTACAGTACTCCCCCCAGAGAGTTAGGAATTAACGAACGAATATAATTGGAAGGTAACGGAAGGACGAATGTGACGACCATAACAAGTAGTAGGTGGAGAGGAGTTTGATGGAGGGGAAGTAGGTGAGGAATTGTTAGTTTGAGGAGACTGTGTTGAGAGTACATTAGTGGTGTCATACCTGTCCTGCACAAGATCAGTCTCTGTAAAAGCTGGCTTTAGCCTATCAATAGAGACTGTATCATGCCTACCATTAATGTCCACGGTAAAGTATTTGTCAGAACGATCAATCACTGGGAATGGTCCATCATATGGTGGTTGTAGTGATGATCAACTGGCATCATGTCTGATGAAGACAAACTTAGCAGATTGGAGATCAGGATGAATAAACAGAGTGTGAGATGATTGTGCTCTGGTTGGTACAAAACTGATTTGAGACATAATAGATTTGAGTTTTGAGAGATAAGTGGTATCTGGTACAGTGTCTAGAGAGGGAAGGAAAAACTGACAAGGTAACCTCAAAGGAGAACCATAGACTAGTTCAGCAGAACTGAATTCGAGGTCTTCTTTAACTGCTGTTCTGATACCTAGTAGTACCAGTGGTAATGCCTGAAACCATGGAGTGTCTTGTCCATGAGCTCGTAGTGCTGCTTTTAAAGTGCGGTGAAAATGTTCAATGATACCATTAGACATAGAATGATAAGCAGTAGTCCTCAGTCTGTGTGAGCCTAACAGCTTCATCAAGTTGTGCCACAAGTGAGATTCAAATTGGGCACCTCTATCTGTTGTGATAGTGGAAGGAATCCCAAAACGAGAGATCCATCCAGTGATTAGTGCTTTGGCAACTGTATCAGCTGTGATATCAGAGAGTGGTATTGCTTCACACCATCAAGTAAAACGATCTATGCATGTTAGGAGATATGTGTAACTCCCAGAAGGAGGAAGTGGTCCCACAATATCAATGTGAATCTGGTCAAATCTGTCATCTGGAGTGTTGAAGGTTGACACAGGAGAAGAGGTATGTCTCTGTACTTTGGAGCGCTGGCAACTCAGGCATGATTGAGCCCATTGTTTGACATTTGTATTAATACCAGGCCAGATAAAGCGAGATGTGATCAACTTCTGTGAAGCTTTAATACCAGGATGTGATAGAGAGTGTAGAGAGTCAAATACTGCT